>NC_082710.1:107548405-107585908 GCF_030144855.1 Hypanus sabinus | reverse complement strand
GCTGGCCAACGTTGGAAGGGGGCACTAGCAAGGATGACAGCAGAACAGCAATGGCCAGAGTTTCTGGAAGTAATTCAGAAGGTGTGAAATTCGTTCATCCCACAGAAGAAGAAACATTCTAAAAGGAGGGAAAGATGACAAAAACTAAGTTCAAATTCTAATCTAATTATCTTGCCCCCAGTCCAGCGTGGACATGGCACTACACCAGCTCCAGTGTCTCCCCTCCTGGCACTTCAATAGGTAACATCTTGGCATGAGGCCTAGTCCTTGCTACAACTGAGGCCGCGTAGCTTCCCAGCAGTTGGTATTGCCAATAAATGAGTGAACTGGACTCGCAGTATTCTATGTTACCAATGTCCACAGGGTCTTGCAATCACAAGAAAAATGTCCAAGATGACTACTCGCTGTTAGACTGCACACCACCCTGGCGCAAAGACTCCGCCAGGAAGCTACGTGGTCCGCACCAAGTCCAGCTCCTCCATCTCCTCTGCTGATGAGCAACTCACTGACGAGGAGGACCTGCAGCACTTGAAGTCCTTAATGTCCAGCAGTGTCTTACAGTGGTAAAAAAGACATTTAAAATAAGACAAAGATACCTTTTGTTGGCCCCAGGGTGGCAGCTGTGTGCAAGCACGACACCGCCTTACCAGAAGAATTAGCGCGAAGCTAGAGGACTGGGAAGCTTTTAAAAGCCAATAAAGGATGACTAATAAAACAATAAGGAGAGAAAAGATGAAATATGAAAGTAAGCTAGCCAATAATATAAGATAGGATGCCAAAAGTTTTTTATAGATACAAAGAATAAAAGAAAAGTGAGAGTGGATTATCAGACTGCTGAAAAATGATGCTGGAGAGGTAGTAGTGGGGGGAAAGGAATGGTGGATGATCTCTGTAAGTATTTTACATCAATCTTCACTGTGGAAGACACAAGCAGAAGTGAGTTTAGTTGCAATTACCAAAGAGAAGGTAATTGGGAAGCTGAAAAGCCTGAAGATAGATGTGGTGTGTGGGACCAGGTGAGATCATCATTATGTGCATTCCCAGGAACCTGGTGCCCCTAACTCACTCTGTGGAGGAGTGGTCAGCCTGCACCTCCCTGAAGTCTGCAATTATCGCTTTAGTATTGTCCATTTTGAGACTCGCATCATTCAACTCCACCCCCTCTTTGTGGGCCGTCTTGTCATCGTCGTTGATGAGAACAACCACTGTTGTGTCATCGGTGAACTTGACGTTTCAGTTTGAACTGGATCGAGCAGCCTGAACAGCAGTGGGCTGAGTATGCAGCCCTGGAAGATGCCAGTCCTCAGAGCAATGGAGCTAGAGAATGATTCCAGAGGACTGGAAAACCACAAATGTCACCAGAAGAAAGGAAAGAAAGTAAAACAGGAAATTATGGACAGGTTAGCCTAACTTCAGTAGTTGGCAAGGTGCTAAAATCCATTATTAAGGATGAAGTTTCAGGGTACCTAGAGGCACACAATAGAACAAGCCAAGTCACCAAGGCATTCTATGTCAATCGCTTACAAAATGAAGGAAGAGTTCAAAGTTCACAATTCATATATTATCTAAGTATGTATGCCATATACAACTTTTAGATTCACCTTCCTGCAGGAAGCCATGGGAAAAGAAACATAATAGAATACACTAAAAACATCCCCTCACAACAAAGAGCATCAAGCACCCAATGTGCGAAAAAAAACCTTGCAAACAATGACAAAGTAAACAAACAATACACAGAACATGAACCGCAGAGACCCCAAAAGTGAGTCCACAGCCCAGAGACAGTTCAGCACCATAGCCGGTCCAGGTGCCTGATGGCTGTAATCCACAGCCACAGAACCAGATCAGCACTGCATTCCCATCTCAATCACAAAGAACCACAGAAAGGTCGTGGGGAAGCAAAGAGCAATGAAAAGCTGTGTCCTGATAACTGCTGATCCTGAAGTATGAGGAATGAGTAATCTGGTAAAGGAGAGCTTCTGCAGAAGCTGGAAATCCAAAGCAACAAACACAAAATGCTGGACGAACTCAGCCTTTCCATAGCATGCACGGAAAGGGATAAACAGTCGACGTTTCGGGATGATTTCCTTCATCGGGAACTTGTTATATTCTCATTATCTACAATATTGTTATAATTACTACATACAAAAGCTGAAATCACTGAACTTTTCTCACCAACTATCAGTGAACTTTAAGATTGCTATGTAAATGTAACCAAGCATGCTTGGTTTCTTTTCCAGACAAAACCTGTTGCATTCGCAGTCAGAACAAATGTCACTTACTGTGGCGCCCTGGATGAAGACGTGCCAGTGCCAGGAACTGCCATCTCCTTTGATACCAAAGACTTCCTACATATTAAAGAAGTAAGTCTCTGAGATTCATTAACAGGAAGTAGATTCTGTCAACCCTGGGTATTTAAATAGCATCAATAATAGTACCCATCACTATGATTCTCACAGATCAGTGTGAAATCCTGTATAATCTTAGCGTATTTCAGTTTGGGCTCAGTGCCTGAAAGTTAGTGTGTTTCTAAAGTTGTAAGCCTTGAAACCATATCTGAATAAACAGGCTGCAGGAAGGAAGCTTTCTCAGTCCGAAACAATATCTTAAAACTAATGGGTGAAAGCAGCATTTTTCATGTTCTGCCATGGTCTGTACTGGACTTGAAATGGTGATTGTCCATCATGTCCAACGATGATGGGAAACCCGTGCGAGAGATATTTTAAAGTGGAAAAGCCATTGCACTGAGTCAGTTCCACTCTCTTGACCCCAGAAACCCAAGTCCAGTGGTACAAACAAGGGTCGCAAACTGAGGTCTTCCTTGGTTGCAGTGGATAACCGTGACATCTTCCCTGCCTTGTTGTGCCCTTCACTCTCCACGGAGCATTGCAGCTCCACTTTCCCGGCTGTCGAATCTCACTATAGATCTTATCTGCCCAGTCCGCCAGAGCTGACTTCACGTGTCAGGACAGGCATGTCCCTTGTTAACTGGGTATGAGGCCCACTGGCTACCCTCACCTGCTTTAGCTTGTCTGTTGGTGTGGTGTACCATGATGTGGCCACTGTCGCACGTGAACAGCCAATTGGAGCCAGGGGTGAGAGCTGAGTGTCCTGTGGAAACCAAAGGTGAGTGAGCTGCCTCAGAATGGACACAAGAAGCTCCTTCATCAGGGGTGATACCCCTCCCTGGATACCCCATATACCCCTGCCTTGAAGTGATAGGTGTGAAACTAGATGGTGAGATAATTGGAACAATGCCAGAAACAGACAGCATCTGTGATAATGTAAAATGACAGAGAAAGAGGTGGGAGAATTGAACAGGGTAAGAGCAGAGTAAACGTGTGATTATCCTGACGAAGGGTCTCGGCCCGAAATGTCGACAGTGCTTCTCCTTACTGCCTGGCTTGCTGTGTTCCACCAGCATTTTGTGTGTGTTGTTTTTATGCTTCTCTGACTGTGTTGCTAATTAGCAGGGATTTGTGGTCATGCCCAGCTGGTGAGGCCATACAAAGAGACCATAAGATCATAGGAATTTGGAGCAGAATTACAAAGAGACCATAAGATCATCGGACTTTGGAATAGAACCCATTGAGTCGGTTCTGCCATTTGATCATGGCTGGTTTATTATCCCTCTGAACCCCATTCTCCTGCCTTCTCCTCAGACCCTTTAATGCCATTATTAATCAAGATCTTATCAACCTCCACTTTAAATATATCCAATGACATGGACTCTGCAGCCGTCTGTGGCAATGAATTCCACAGATTCACCACTTTCCAGCTAAAGATAATTTTCCTCATCTCTGTTCGAAAGGGACATCCTTCTACTCTGGTCCTAGTCTTCCCCACTGTAGGAAACATCCTCTCCACATCCACTCTATCTAGGCCTTTCAAAATTCGAGATGTTGCAATGATATTCACTACTTATTTCTCTCATCTCCAGCAAGTACATGCCCAGAACCATCAGATGTGCCTTGCACCTTAACCCTTTCATTCCTGGGATCATTCTCATGAACCTCCTCTGGGCCCTCTGCAATGCCAGCACATCCTTTCTTCAAATAGGGGCCAAAAATTCCTCACAATTCTCCAAGTGCTGGCTGACCAATGCCTTATAAAGTCTCAGCATTATATCCTCACTTTTATATTCCAGTCCTCTTCAAATGAAGAGAGAAACTGAGCCAAAATGAGTTCCAGCTGGAATGGCCAAATCTGATATCAGCAGAAAAAGCGAGTTAACTATAGTTGAAGAATTTAGTATGACCAGTTAACTGTATTGTAAATGATTAGATAATCACTTGGATCTTTGCAGGAGTGAAGCTATTGAAAATTGCTTTGATTCCAAGAGTGAATGGGATAATCAAGTTCTGTGAATTGTGAATTTCTGGCAACAAAATTGAAGTTTGTATGTCAATGTCCCTTTCCATTACAAATATATGAACGTGGGAAACAGGGGTAGGCCAATTAACCCACTGAGTGTGAAGCACCATTCAATAATATCATGGCCTCAACAATACTTCTTCACTCTTCCCCCAATACACCTTGAATTTCTTGTGGCTCAGATATCTATCTGTCTCTACCTTGAATATATTAATAATTCTGCCTTCACAATTCTCTGAGGCAAAGTATTCCAAAGATTCATCAGCACCCTAAGAGAAGACATTCCTTCTTGTCCCTGTCTTAAATGGGAAACCCTTTATTCGGAAATGATGCGCTTTGTTCTAGATAGGGGAAACATCTTCTCAGCATTTACCTTGTGCACCCCGTTCAGAATCTTATACGTATTCTTTTATACCCCAAAGCACATAGGCCCATGTTGTTTATCCCCATTCATTTATCAGCCCCTTCATCTCTGCACCAACAAAGTGAATGTTCTCTGCATGGCCATCAATATAAGTTCAATAGATTCCTATTAAATAGGCCATATTGGGACCAGGACATTTTGGCCCAGTTAAGCGGCTGCCCCAGTTAGCCAAAGTTTCATGGAAATCTTTTAAAAAGTACAAAAAAAGACAAACTATGATTTAACTGTATCAAATTATGCATTTATATTAAATACAGAACAAATTAGAAAACTATCAATTCTACTACAATACTATAAAACTCTACATAGTTCCAAATAATTATCAACTGAGGGATTTATCCAGTGTACATGTTCTGTAGATTAACTGTAAGTGAACAAAATCAGTACAGACACCTAGTGTAGATAATGGTACCTGCCTTTATAAAATGCTATTGACAATTATTTTCTCCAAATCTTCATTTTCATTGTAACATTCAAGGTGATTGCCAATACCTTCAAATTCTTCATAGTTCCTAAGTAAAATTGTTCCATTTTCACTCCCAGCCTTTTCTGGCATCTCCAAGCCTGAATGCTTGTGCAAAACAGTTCTGAATTATCTTACTGTTTATTTCTCACCAACTATCAGTGACAAAAATCATTGCTTTCTGAGCGCAAATGCATGCAACTGACAGTACGTAAAAACAGTTTGCTTTAAGTACGGTGTAGTGGCTAGAGGCCTCACAAGTGTAAGTGGCTAACACTAGTTAGAAACTGTTCAGCAACAACCTTCTGTCCTATTTAATAGCACCCAAATAACCAAAGAGGGTCCAGCTACTTTCTCTATTAGTTTTTGTTCTTTAAGAGTTGTCCCAAATTACAGCTGCCCTGATTAACTGATAGCCCAATTAACCAGAATCCACTGTGTATTATTTCGTAATCATGGAGACCATAAGTGTACTCCAGATATGGTCTCTGTAAAGTTGTATCAAAATTACAGTGAAGTCTGACATTCTATTAGCTTTCATAAAGACTTGCTGCATCTGTATGCTAGTTCTGTCACAGAAATTCCACTTTCCAACAATATTGTCTAATATTGTGCCTTTTAAATATAATTTTTCTTTTCTTCTTCCTTCCAAAATGGGTAACTTCTAATTTTCTCACAATAAAGTCCGCCTGATTTCCTACTTATTTAATCTGTTGCTACCTTCTTGTAGACTTTTTGAGTCTTCCTTACAACTTGCTAAACTACTTCTTTTTATATCATCTGCAAACTTGGTTTAGGTACATTAGGTTGCTTCATGTGTGTCATTAGTACATATTAAATTCTCAAGGATCTAGCACTGATATGAGCCCATGCTCCCTCAATATGGTCTTGTTGGCTGTGATGTTCCAATGGTATTCCAGTGGGTAAGACGAAAGAGCACATACCAATCCTCATAGAGGGATCAGAAGTGGAGAGAGTGAGCAGCTTCAAGTTTCTGGGTGTCAAGATTTCTGAGGATCTAACCTGGTCCCAACATATCAACGTAGTTATAAAGAAGGCAAGACAACGACGATACTTTATTGGGATTTTGAAGAGATTTGGCATGTCAAAAATACACTCAAAAACTTCTATAGTTGTACCATGGAGAGCATTCTGACAGGCTGCATCACTGTCTGGTATGGAGGGGCTACTACACAAGACAGAAATAAGCTGCAGAAGGTTGTAAATCTAATCAGCTCCATCTTGGGTAAATGATGCCCTCAAACTTAAACTGATGCCCTCTAGTTGTAGACACCTCTACTATGGGAAATATACATTGCCTAGATACTCTACCTATTGCCTCTCATAATTTTAAATACCTCAACCATATTACCTCTAATTCTCCAACTCTTACTATCTTTCCTTTCAGTTAGTCCTGATGAAGGGTCTCGGCCCAAAACGACGACTGTGCTTCTCCCTATAGATGCTGCCTGGCCTGCTGTGTTCCACCAGCATTTTGTGTGTGTTATACCTCTAATCCTCCTTCACTCCAAAGAAAAGAAGACCTAGCCTATCCAGTCTCTTCCAATAACTCAAACCCTCTAATCTAGGTCACATCCATGTGAATCTTTTCTGCATCCTCTCAATCTTAACTGCATCCTTTCTGTCAGAACTGCAGAACAGTAGTTCAATTTTGACAAAACCAACATTCATGCAACTTAAGACCATAAGACCAGAAGATATTGGAGCAGAATTTGGCCATTCAGCCCCCAAGTCTGCTCCGTCATTTCATCATGGCTAATCCATTTCTCTCTCAAGTCCAAATCTGTAACTCTTCATGCCCTGAATAATCAAGAACCAATCAACCTCTGCCTTAAATATACCCAGTGTTCATTTAGAACATCAGATAAGGAGGAATTTCCTTAGCCAGAGAGGGGTGAATCTTTGCTATTCATTGTCATGGATGGCTGTGGAGGGAAGAACATGGGGTATACTTAAAATGGAGATTGATGGGTTCTTATTAGTCAGGGTGCCAAAGATTACAGGGAGGGCAGGAGAATGGGTTTGAGACGCATGATGAATCAGACATAATCATAATAAATGGAGTAGACTCAATGGCCTAATTCTGCTCCTATCTTTATGGTGCTGCAGCTCTACCTTTGATGTACCAGACTGTGTCCATTACTCTCGGTAGCACCTTGCATAACTCTGTGTTGGAATTGTCATAGCTGGCCCCATGATGCAACTAGAATCCCAGAGAAGTAAAGCACAGAAACAAGCCCTTTGGTCCATCTCGTCAATGACTAAACCACCTAAACTGCCTTTTCCCATCGGGCTGCACTGGGACCATAGCCCTCCATACCCCTACCTTCCATGTACCTCTCCAAACTTCTCTTAAATGTTGAAATTGAGCTTGAATGCACCCCTTGTTCTGGCAGCTTGATCCACACTCTCACAGCCCTCAGAGTGTAGAAGTTTCGCCTCATGTTCCCCTTAAATTTCTCACCTCTCACTCTTAATCCATGACCTCTGGTTGTAGTACCACCCAACCTCAGTAGAAAAAGCTTGCTTCCATTTACCCAACCTCTACCCCTCATAATTTTGTACAGCTCTATAAAATCCCCTCTCAATCTTCTGTGTTCCAAAGAATATGGTCCTAATCTATTCAATCTTTCCTTATAACTCAGGTCCTCCAGACCCAGCAACATCCTTGTAAATTTTCTCTGCACTCTTTCAACCTCGCTTTCATCTTTTCCTGTAGGTAGGTGACCAAAACTGCACACGATACTCCAAATTAGGCCTCACCAATGTCTTACCACACTCCTCAGTGCCTTATTGTTAACTGTGTAAGACCTGCTCTGTTGGGTCCTACCAAAGTGCAAGACCTCACCCTTGTCTGCATAAATTCTATCTGCTATTTTTCAGCCCATTTTTCCTTCTGCAAGCCATAATAGCCTTCCTCAGTGTTCACCAGAACCCCAAACTTGGTGTCATCCACAAAGTTGCTGATCCAGTTACTCACATTATCATCTATCTACCAATCCCCAATCACCACAGCGTGCCTCTTCTCTCCTCTTCTCTTCTGAGCCACTGAGCCAGATTCAATGGCAGAGACCCGACCACCGAGACTTTCTTCTGTTAGGTCATGCCCCCCAACAGTGATATCCCTCTTCTTGAGGGTATAGCCACAGGGGCACTCTGCACTGGCTGCTTAACCCCTTCCTGAACATCACCCAGTTTCCTGTGTCCTGTGCCTTGTATGTAACTACCTCTTTATATGTCCTATCACCCCCTCAGCTTCCCGAATGATCCGGAGTTCATCCAGTTCCAGTCCCAACTTTTTAACACGGATTGTTAGAAGCTGCAGCTGGATGCACTTCTTGCAGTTGTACTCATCAGGGATACTGGAGGTCTCCCTGCCTTCCAACATCCCACAAGAGGAGCATTCAAATATCTTGCCTGGCAGCTCTACCGTTCTAACTGAGCAGATGTAAAGACGGGAAAGAAAGAACAAACTGAACCTTGAGCTTTTCCTTTTTGCCTTCTCTGAAGCCTCAAAAAGCTAAAACCTCACCACTCTGACTCTATCCACTCAGACGATAGTCACTGAGCTTGCCACTGCCTTCCTCTAATTTACTCTTGCTAATCAATCCCAAACACCGACTGGTCACTGGTGTGAGCTCAAGTCAGATGCCATGATTCGCTGCTGCCTTTTTCTACTTGGGCAGTGGACCTGAGTGAAATCTCCTCCACTCAAAATTCTGATATCCAGATTGGTCGCTAGTCTTGGCAGGATACTTTCAAAAGTGTGCCTGTAGAAGTTTGTTGGAATATTTGGTGACATACCAAATCTCCTTCAGCTTCTAAGGAAGTAAATTGTGCTCGTTGGTGGTCTGTACCAAGAATGTATGTAATGCAGCACCACAGAGTGCAATAAAGGTGGTCCTTAATGTGTGCATGCTCCCTAGAGATGGCTCAGTAAAGTGAATATGTAAGAAAGCCTGACATCTTTAGTTACTAGAGCAAGTCTGAAATGGACACTCCACATTTAGTACTTCCAAAAGTACAAATCAAAGTAGTAAAGTAGCATTTTGATTAGGATACAAAAATGTTTTGAGGGGACATAGGCAAACTGAATAACAAGTACATGGCAAATGGAATACAATGTGGAAGAGTGTGAAAGCATTCACTTTGTTAGAGAAAATAAAGAAAAAAAATTATATTTTTCAATGAGAATAAACTGAATAGTGACAGCGTTCAGTGAGATCCTGGTGCTCTTGTACACAATTCACTGAAAGAAAACATGCAGAACAATGTTGTAGTTGGCAACTTGACAGAGCTCTGATGAGATCACACAGAGTTGATGGTGTAATGATGTTCCCTCTGGCTGGAGAGGCAAGGACTGAGAATGGCAGTCTCAGAGTTAAGGACCATTCTGGACTGGTGAGAAAACATTCATCTGCTGATCTCCCCTCCACTATCAGGAATCAACATTTCTATTGTCTCCTTCTGGCCTTCCTTAGGTAGAGATATCAGACTTGCATAGAAACATGGAACATTGCATCACAGTACAGGCCTTTCGGCCCACAATGTCATGTCGACCCTTTAATGTCCTATAAGATCAATATCACTCTAATCCTTCCCTCCCACATAACCTTCCATTTCTCATTCATCCATATGCCTATCCAAGAGTCTCTTAAATGTCCCTAATGTATCTTCCTTTACCACCACCCCAGCAGTGTGTTCCGCACAAATACCACCCTCTGTGTAAATAATCTACCTCTGACATCCCCCCGTACTTTCCTCTCATAAAATGAATCTTAAATTTATGCCCCCTTGTATGAGCTATTTCTGCCCAGGAATAAAAAACCTCCCTACAATCTGTGCCTCTATCTATAGTTCTATCTTGTCAACTCTCATCCTCCTCCTCTCAAAAGAGAAAACCCTAGCTCCCTCAACTTGTCCTCATAAGACATATTTTCTAATCCAGATAAGACATGCTTTCTATTCCAGGCATTATCTTGGTATATCTCCTCTGTACTCTCTGTAAAGCTGCCATATCATAATGAGATGACCAGAACTGAACACAATATTCCAAATGTGGTCTAACCAGCATTTAATAGAGCTGTAATATTACCTCACAGTTCTTGAACTCAATTCCCCCAACTAATGAAGGACAACACACAATATCCCTTCTTAACTACCCTATCAACTTGGACATTTTTTTAGTTCTATTCTCTTTACATTACATTGAGGTCACATTACAATCTTCTAAATTCTAGACAAAACACTAAGCTGACATCTCATAAACCTGCCTGGTGAGCTTCTACATCCCTTTGGTATGCATATTTCATTTTTCAGTAAGATAACCAAATTTCTTCACTATACCATAAGACATAGGAGTAGACTTAGGCCATTAAGTCTGTTCTGCCACTCCATCATGGCAGATTTATTATCTCTCTCAACTCCATCCTCCTGCCTTCTCCCGTAACCTTTGATGCTATGACTAATCAAGAACCTATCAACCTCCATTTTAAATGTATTTGATGACTTGCCTCCTCAGCCATTTGTCACAAAGAATTCCACAGATTCACCATCCTCTGGCTAAAGAAATTTCTCTTCATCACTGTTCTAAATGGACATAGTTCTATCCAGAGGCTGTACCCTCTGGTTCTAAAGTGCTCCACTATAAGAAATATTCTCTCCACATTCACTCTATCAAGGCCTTTTAATGTTCGGTAGGTTTCAATGAGATCCCCCCTCATTCTTCTAAACTTCCGTGACAAGCTGCAAAATGCCAGCTATGGTCTCACTAAAGCCCAACGTGTAAGTACATCTTTCCTCATGCATTCATAACATTTTGCACTGAAGGTCAAAATACCAGTTCATAATTGCCCGCATGTTAACTATTTTTTTAACTTAAGCCCGTTCAGCATCAATATTTCCAAATCTCTTATTTATAAAACATTTAATGTTTTACCTGCTGAAGTGGACAATCTCATATTTTTTACACATTATTACTCCATCTGCTATTTTGTTACCCAATCACTGAACTTCTCTGTTACCCTGTATCCTCATCATTACTCACACTCCTGTCTAGTTTCATGTCATCAACAAGATTTAAAATGTTCATTTGCTCTCCTCAGCCAAATTTTTGATTGTGAATATCTTGTCAGCCATGCAGCAATTCCTCCTGGTCCCTCATTCCCCTCAGGTCATTTATTGACAACCTAAGCAAGACTCATTTGTTCCGACTCTATTGCTTGCTTGTTTGATATTGGAATGTTACCTTCAATTCTATGTGATTGATGCTCAAAGTTCAAAGTAAATTTATTATCAAAGTACATATATGTCAGCATATAAACCACTAAGATTCATTTCCTCAATAAATCCATAATAGAATAATAGCAGAACCAATGAAAGACCACTCCAACTTGAGTGTTCAACCAGTGTGCAAAAGTCCTCAAAGGCAAATTATATGCCTCAGATTGCAATGAGGGTAATTCAAAAGAGGTATATTTAGAAGTACTGTATGTATCCCACAGAACATCGCTGTGGTTCATTGGCACCATTTTGTCCACCAGACTTGTGTGCCAGACCTTACCTGAAGTCATCTGAAAATCCAATATATCATTCAGTACATTCCCACCATCTTCTCTATGACAAATATCACCACTTTTATTCCAACATAATTTACTTTTCATAAATCCGTAATCACCCTGCTCAATCACAATATTATTTCCTAATTATCTAGATATCACATTCTTAATTGCAGATTCCATTATTTATCTGGCTGCTTTAGTTGGGTTAACAGTCAGGTGTTTCCTTTTCTTCTCCCCCTCTCTCACTACTCCACCACCTCATTGCAATGCCCTCTAAAATAGAGGGATAAGAGGTTACATTTATGCAGAAACCATTCTGCAATCGGTAGAATTTTGGAAGATATTAATCAGGGAATCCATGATATCAACAGCCACATCTTCAAAAATTCTGCAGTATAGATTATCCAGCCAGTAGGATTTATCTGTTTATGAGCTCATTAACTATTCTAGTAGTTTTAAAATTGATACTAATTTCTTTTGCTTCCTTATTTGCTTGGAATTCCTGGATTTCCAATACCAACATAGCTTTAATTTCTTCCGCTTACAAATGTTTTGCAAAATAAGTCATCGTCAGTTCATGCAAAGTCAGATGCTAAAATTGAGGAGCATGATCATACAAACCCTTTGAACACCATAATGAAATTTAAAGCAGGCCAAGTGTTAATTGTAAGGTAACAGTGTTACTTCCTTCACTTTATTTCCACATTACAAGTGGGAACATTTTTGGTATTCATAAAGTGTAGAGTCGGAGAGGAATAAACATAATTAACATTTATTAAATATTTTAAAGCTAATTTCTTCATATGTCTTAACAGAAGTACAACAATGACTGGTGGATAGGACGACTGGTGAAAGAAGGGTGTGAAATTGGATTCATTCCAAGCCCCCTCAAACTTGAGAACATCCGATTACAACGGGAACAGAAATCACGACAGGGTCGTTTTTACAGCGGGTAAGGATATGAAAACTGGATTGCGAATTATATGCACTGTGTTGATTTCTGAAACTCATCTAGGGGGTTTCAAAGTAAAAATCAAAGTCAAATTTATATCGCCATATGTACAAGCACGTGTATGCACAGGTGCAATGAAACGTTTACTTCCAGAAGTCATACAAGCCCACAGAATTCACAAGAAAATGTCGAATTAAACATTAATTATACAAATTTGTAAAAGCAAAGGCATAATCAGAAGAAAAAAATACTAGCAACTTTAAATTCCTAGGTGTTATTATTTTGGAGGACCTGTCCTGGGCCCAGCACCTAAGTGCAATTACAAAGAGAGCACGGCAGTGTCTTTACTTCCTTAGAGGATTTCAAAGATTCAGCATGACATCTGAAACTTTGACAAAATTCTACAGATGTGTAGTAGAGAGTATATTGGCTGGCTACACGACAGTCAGGAATGGAAACACCAAAGCCCTTAAACAGAAAATCCTACAAAAAGTAGTGATTATTCATTGCTTATTTGTTTATTATTTTTATTTATTCTTTGTGTATTTGCACAGTTTGTTGTCTTCTGCACTCTGGCTGAATGCCCTCGTTAGGTGGTCTTTCATTGATACTATTATGGTTAATGTTCTATAAATTTATTATCTCCAGAAGAAAGTGAATCTCAGGCTTGTATATGATGACATATATGTACTTTGATAATAAAATTGATTTTGAAAATGGAAGTCCATTGTGCCAAGTGGTCACACTGCTCGTAGTGATGCCATACTGGGGTATTTTTGGAGTTTGCAGGTTGATTCTGGAACCAAATAGTTGAAGGGGAGGTGCTGTTTTTCAGCCAGGTGGGGCAACACTCTATGCTTCTGTACCTCTTGCCCGATGGCAGCTGTGAGAAGATGGTGTTACCACAATGGGAGGGTAGGAACCTTTGATGACAGATATTACCTTCTTGAGGCAGTGCCTCATGCTGTTGCAACCAAAGATGGGGAAGGATCTGCCTGTGATCCATAAGGTTGAGTTCACTACTCTCTACAGCTTCTTCTGTCCCTGAGCATTTTAACGGCCATATTAGACCATGTTGTAATCAGTCAGAATGCAGTAATGTGTGAAAGTATGGGGCAGAAATATATAGCTAGGATGCCTAAGACTTTTGCACAGTACTGTAGTAATTTTATGTGTTGCACTATACTGCTGCCACAAAAAAGCCAAATTCATAACATATGTGAGCGATGATAAACCTGATTCTGATATGGGTCTTGTTTGTGATTTGAGAGTGGAAAGGGGGCAGGAAGAGGGGAAGGGAGAGGGGAGGGAGCAGGAAGCACCAGAGCGACATCTTATAATGATCAATAAACCAATTGTTTGGAATCAACTGATCTTGCCTGGTGTCTCAGGGCTGGGTGTGTCTGCACCCGTGGCACCCCTCCCCCTAACCCTGGCACTCCTTCTCTGCCACCTGTCCCACACCCCTCCCATGGTGCACAACTCTTGCTATTCCCAACATCCTTTGTTCCCTCCAGATTTACAAACTCACTCCCCGCTCCACATTGATAAACACAGCATTGTGCAAATGTCTTCGGCATCCTGGCTATTGATACGTGCCTAAGACTTTTGCACAGTACTGTACTTTCAACAGTACCTCAGTAAAAGCTTGCTACAATGTTTGGTGGCATGCATAACCTGCTTAACCCAAGAAAGTAAAGATGCTGGCATACGGATATGTGATTGCATCAATGTGCAGAGTGGCAACACCAAGGATTTAAAACTTCTGACCCTCTCTACTGCCAATGCATTAATGCAGACCAGTGTTTGTTCACCCACCTTCCCCTTCCTGAAGTCTGTTGAAGTTCAGTAGTCTTACTGACACTAAGCAGGGATTATTGTTGCTGCTCTCACCAGCCAGGTGTCAGATCTTGCTCCTGTGTGCTGACTAATCAGTACCTGTGATTCATCCACCAGCAGTGGTGTGTTTGTACATGGGTGATCTGCTAGTCATGCTGAAACCAAGTACAAAGGCTTACAGTGAAATATTTAGCTTGTTCTCTCATACTTGTTAACTGTGGAAGGGTTGTATAGGTACTAGTGGTGCTTTACATTGAATGATTGTAGTTATATCCAGCAGAGGTTTAGAACCTTGCAATGAACTGAAATAAATTACGTTAGGAAATATTGCTGAGAGATTTCAGATCTCTCAGAGGCAGCAGTTTTTTTTTGCAGAGGTTTTCCTGACTGTCTGCCATATGCCTGAAGAGCTGTGGAAATGGTACTTTTTTTTTGTATTTGCACGAGTTGGGCCTATTAATGGTAAACCCTTCTTCCACTCAAAAATCTGTTTGTACTGAGGTGCTGGTGGCAGTGGTGGTGCTGCATTTAAATTCACCAGCCAGCAGTTTCTTCAGGCTTAGGCTGGATGTTTCCAGTTGTTGGGACTCTGCAAGGAATGAAGCAAGCTGATGGAGATGGCAATGAATTGAAGGATCCAATAAACTCATCAACAAGACACTATTCTTGCATGTCTTTCCCCTCTTCACTTGCTCATTAAAAATTAACCTTATGTTTTCAACCTTTCATTATTTTAGTCTACATTCACATAAGTCCTGCAATATCAGGAGGAGGTATTGATTTTGTAGAATTACCGGGTATTTTTACACAGAAAGAAGCCAATTGGCTCAATATGTCCATGATGCCTAAAAGGTACCGCCCGGTGTAATCCCAGCCCTGTCGAGTACAGTTCTTCAAGTATAAATTCAGGCACTTTTTAAATGTAGTGATGTTTCTGCTTTTATAGGCAGTGAAATCCATACACCATCACTCTCCTGGGAGATATTTTAAAACTTAGAACATAGAACTCATAACAGTTAGGTAGTGGACAGACCATTCCTCCCACGATGTTGTGCCAATCTTGACATCAATTTATACTAGATACCCTCTTCCTGCGCATCATCTATATCCCTCAGTCTAAAGGCCTCTTAAACTTTATTAAATTGTTTACTTCTAATACTACCACACCTGGTAATTTATTCCAGGTACCCACCACTCTCCATGTAAAAACAAACTTGTCCCTAGTGTTGGCTTTAAACCTCCACCCTCTAACCTTAAATTCATGTCCACTGGTATTTGACATTTCTACCCTGGGGCAAACATTCTGACTATCTACTCTACCTATGTCTCCCATAATTAAAAAAAAAACCTCTGTCTGGTTTCTCCTCAGCCTCTGATGCTCGAGACCAGGGGTTCCCAACCTAGAGTCCATGGACCTTTCCATTAATGACAGGTGTCCATGGCCTAAAAAATAGATTGGGAGCCCCTGCTCTAGAGAGAACAACCCATATTTGTTCAATCTTTTTTGATAGCTCATACTCGTTAATCCAGGCAGTATCCTGGCAAACCTCTCCTGTACACTCTGTACAGTCTCCAAAATCAGGTGACCAGAACTGCAAGCAATACTCCAAGTTTGACTAAAGTTTGATCCAGCTGCAGCATGACCTTCTTTCTCTTATTCCCAACACCTTACCAATGAAGATCTTTACCATCTTATCCACTAGTGTTTCTCATATTCAGTGAACGATGGACCTGGACCCCTCGATCCCACTGTACCTCAATGATATTAAGAAGTTTATCATTATTATACGGCAGCACAGTAGTGTGGTGGTTAGTGCATTGCTTTACAGTCCCTGTGGCCCAGATTCAATTCCCACCACTGCCTGTAAAGAGGTTTACGTTCTCCCCCTGACCACGTGGGGTGGGTTTCCTCCCAACACCCTAAAACTTACTGGCTGATAGTTTAATTGGTCATTGTAAATTGTGGTGTGATTAGGTTAGGGTTAAATCGGGGGTTGCTGGGCAGCACGGCTCGAAGGGCTGGAAGGGCCTATTCTATACTGTACCTCAATAGATAGATAGGTAGATAAACAAACAAACAGAAAATAAATAAATAATTTGAACTCTATACTTCCTCATTTCATTTGACCTCCTATTTGTGCAGCATCTCCCCCAGATTAAACACATGTGCTGCTTCTCTGCCCATATTACTAACTGATCTAAATCCTGAAGTATTCTTTGATAGTCCTTTGAACTGTCCACAACTCCACCAGTCCTGGTGCCACTTGTAACACCTTCCAATTACTTTAAATTGTCATCTTTACTTTTTGATCTCTCACCTGAGAGGTGCAAGTGCTTTCTAACAATTCTTACCATTGACGCTGCCTGGCCCGCTGAGTTCCTCTAGCATTCTGTGCGTGTGTTGCCTTGGATTTCCTGCATCTGCAGATGTTCTCGTGTTTGGACTTCCTATTTACTCTGTCTTTGTCCTCACAGTTTTATACAGATCAGTTAGGGCTCCTTTTAGCCTCCCAACACACCTGTCCCTGTAAGTTTGACTGGGCAATAATAGAGCCCTATTTGCTAAAATACATTTGAACTTAGTGTTGAGGCCATGTCTGAAATACATTTCTCCCATAAACAAGCATGAGGCTAATGGGTCAATATCCTTCCCTGAACATAGAGCTTCCAGTAGAGTGATATAGCATTGGAACAGGTCCTTCAAGCCACGTTGTCTGTGCTGACCACAATTCTGTCTGAGGCCCTCCACTGGTCTGAGTTAACCATGCATGTTGCATGCCAGCTGTCTCCTTGATACTCAGGCCAGTATGCAAACAAGCCAGGGCAGTACGATGAGCCATTGCCCATGCAGCAGACTGCCCTTTCCACACAACAGATGAATCCAAAGGGATGGCAGAGATCGATACAGTTTGGCACCAGCAGTGTCGCAGAAGTTGCCTATCAGCATTGAACTCAATGTAGGACTGCCTTACAGACTCCAGCTCTCGATTTCTCTTTGGGTTTTACTCCCAAAGTCTTCCCCGTGAGTGGGTATAGCCTCAAACAGCGAAGGTTTGAGATCAGAGTTTTCCTTCTCCTACAGGAGCTGCCGACCACAGCTGATGAGCCTAAAATTTTATTGAGTGCATTAGCTCGGTTTAGGACTCATTATGAGGATATACTAGGGAAGACATTGAAGTGTTTACACTCAGTACAACGATAGCAGAATGACTGTGTGTGTGTGTGTGTGTGTGTGTGTGGAGAGAATTTGCCAAGTATGCTCCCTCACAATTGCCAAACGTAGAAATGAAAACACTATTATTTTTTGAAAGTGAGCAATATAAACACATGTAATGTAAGAATAAACCAGGATGGATCAGTGGAGTGAGTCTATCAGAATATTGGTTGGCAATTGGAAAGAATTATTTAGGAATTAAGCATTAGAATGGGCAAGCAAGGGGCCCATCTCCTCTTCTCCCAAATCCAGCTGTTCCCATCTTGGGGTTCAGAGGCCCTTGGTTAATGGTACAACTCCAGGGCATAAGAAAGGTTGGAGCTCCTGCCCTAATCCCTCTACCTACAGTGTACTTCCGGCTTCTGCTACTTTCTCTGTAAACAGACTGACCCTCAGCATCAGCTTTAAACTTCCTCCTCTTAGCTGAAAGCTGTGTCCTCTCACCTTTGGTATTAATACTCAGAGAAAATGACTACCCATGTCTCCCGTAACCTCTACCGGGTCCCTCCTCAGCCTTTGACATTACAGAGAAGTGCCTCTTGTGCCATTGCTACTCTAAGATTCTAAGAATGAATAATTTTGTATTCAGAGTTTATCATGAAATTTTCTTGACTCTTTTGTGCTCAAGGCTACAGTGGGTGTTTTATACAATCTTTGCATTCCGATGCTGCAGTGAAATGAGTTTTTTTTTGGGTTGTGAAAGTCCCAAAGGAGATCATTAGCTGGGAAATAGAACACTTCTCTATTTTGAGTACTCACTCCCTGATTAGATTTCCAGATAAGATCATAGACAGGCTAACTGACATGTACAGCTTCACCTATTCAATACCAATGATGTATCCTAACTTCATCCCATGACAGAGCTAAGGTCAATCTTTAAAAACTTCATGGTTCTTACTATTTCTTTCCTCCTTTACCTTTCCTAGAGGTGAATTTTACTTCTGTAGACAGTTCTCTCAAATCTGAGATACAATGCTATGAGTTCAAGACTTGATCTAGAGACTGGTTTATATGTGGCCTACACCTTAAGTAGTTCTCTCCTCCATGATCGGTTTATAGCTTTTTCTCTCATTTTACTTTTTCCACTTCCAAGGGTATGATTGTGTTTGCTTGGGTCGGAGGTGGGATTGAGGAGGAAATGAGTGTGATTGGGGAGGGGCCAATGGATGGGAAGTGATGCTCCAGCCTTCAGATTGTGAAGCAGGTCTGACTGAGCAACTTGCCTTTTACTGCCAATGTGTTTTAGAGCAAGCGATGCAATTATTCACATTTAATAAATGATGCTGATAAAAGAAGGCACTCAGATGTGGCTATTTTATCTGCCTGGGTGAGTCAGAGGAAGCAGATCTGAATCGAGGCAATCTGTGTCATTTTTACTCTGCTGAGTCAGTTCATGCATGGAGTGAAACAACTCATTCACACAGGTTCACTCCAATTCATTTCACATTTCTCTTTCACATGAAAGCTTCCATTACCTCTTCTAGAAAATTGCCTCTTTTACAGGGCAGTTGTAGATACCAGTTGACAGTAGCTGTCAGCTTACATTTTGTTAACACAAAATGCACTGCAGATGCTGTGGTCAAATCAAGACTTTCAAACAAGCTGGATGAACTCAGCAGGTCGGGCAACATCTGTTGAAAGGAGCAGTCAACGTTTCAGGTTGAGACCATTTGTCAGGGCTAAAGAAGGAGGGGGTGGGTCTTATAAAGAAAGTGGGGGTGGGTGGAAAACCAATCAGAGGAAAGATCAAGGGGTGGGGGAGGGGAAGCAGGGAGGGGATAGGCAGGAGAGATGAAGAACGAATCTGAGGGGAAAGCACTATGGGTAGTAGAAGAAGGCAGAGTCATGAGAGGTGATAGGCAGCTAGAAGAGGAGACAGAGTGAAAGTGGGATGGGGGAAGGGAATTACCGGAAGTTGGAGAATTACACGTTGGTTACATGTTAGTTGTACACGAGGCCTGTATGTGCTTGTTCATATAGGCAGCTAGAATGGAGGGAAAAAAAAGAAAATAGACTATTGGAAATTAAGCAGCACACACAGAAAACTGGAGGAACTCAGTTAGCTGGGCAGCATGACTTACACAAGAGATTTTGCAAATGCTGGCGATCCAGAGCAAGACACAAAGTGCTGGAGAAACTCAGCAGGTCAGGCAGCATCTATGGAAGTGAACATCCGGGATCCCCACCTCCCAGGACACGCTCTCTTCTTGCTGCTGCCATCAGGGAAGAAGGTACAGAAGCCTCAGGACCCACACCAACAGGTTCAATAACAGTTACGATCCCTCAACCATCAGGCTCTTGAAACAAAGGGATAACTTCACTCGCCCAATCTTTGCAATGTTCTCACAATCAATGGACTTATTTTCAAGGACTCTTCATCTCATGTTCTTGATATCTATTGTTTATTTATTTATTATTATCATTTCATATTTTTGTACTTGGACAGTTTTCTGTCTTCTGCACTCTGATTGAATGCCCTAATTGGGTGGTCTTTCATTGATTCTGTTATGTTTATTGTTCTATAAATTTATACAGTATGCCCACAAGATAATGAATCTCAGGGTATTTTGTAGACATATATGTACTTTAACAATAAAATTTACTTTGAGCGTTGAACTTTAAATAAAGAGTCAACTTTTCGGATGAAGAGGTCTCAAAGCAAAACATCGACTGTTTATTCATTTCCAAGGTCTCCAGCATCTGCAGAGTCTCTTGTTGTTGCGGCATCCCTGTGCCTCTGACACCTGTGTAAAAGGAACCTCAAAGCCCATAGCTAGGGCTCCTCACACTCTGCAGTACTAAAGAAATCACGGTCTTACTCTAGATCAAGTGACGAATAGCATCAACTTGTGGTTTGCTTTCAAATATACTTACTGAGTGCATTTGGCACTGGGAAAATATAATTGAATTAGCTTGCATGGGCTCATTCACAGTCTAAATCTGTTCTTTGACTCATTGATTAAGTACAAGTGCTGGCTTTCTATATCAGTACAAATTATTGAACAGCTTCCTCAACTCATTCATAACCCTGAGGGTCAGGAGCACAGTATTCACTGATGTCAACATGGGATTACCTTTATAAATTTTTGTCCTTTCTGAGATCCCAATTATTGAGCTTTGACTGAGATTTCCATGCTTGACTGAGACATGTTAGTTCAGAGCAGGTTAGTTTGAAACAACTTAAGGAATTACATGCACAATTAAGAGAGTCGGCTTTAAATAATCATAGTACATGGAAAACCCATGCCAGTCACAATAAACTAGACAAGATTAAACAGAAAGCACAAGGGTTTAACACAGGCATGGGCAAACTACGGCCCGCGGGCCATATGCGGCCCGTTAAGCTTTTTAATCCGGCCCGCAGAACTTGATGAAATTATATTAATAAACCTTGTTAACGTTTTTTCCCCACAATTCTGGCGTTTTCCCAACAGATGACGCACTCTATATACATCTGTGGCGACCCATTTCCTGGCACATCCGAACCGGCTCACAATTAGCCAGCGTTCCGGCTAAGGGAGGTAGCCTGCGGGGATTTGCGAGCACAGAGCTTTGGAGCCTCTGCGCAGGGGGGCAGGTTGAGGGAGGCTTAAAGTGAGGCTGGGGATTTCGAATAAAGTTTTTTTCTTCGACTGCAGTTACCGACTCCGTGTCGTAATTTTAGCGCTGCATGTAGCACACCGCTACACATTGACCTTTGTTGAGGTGCAGCGTATTACTCCACATTTGCGCTTTACTCTTTGTTCGGCTCGACCTATTTGTGTGAACAGGCGTTCAGCGTCATGAACATCAACAAAGCCAGCCACAGATCCAAGTTAACTGACCAACACCTCAGATCCATCCTGAGAATCGCCACAACAAAACTAAATCCAGACTTTGATGCGCTGGCTAAAAAGGGAGACCAACAACACTGTTCCCACTGAAATTAAAAGTAAGTTTCTTCGTTGTGTTATTTGAAAATATTTTTTTCAATAAGCCTTACAGGTTACATGTCATTTCTGTTAAGTGATGAACATGAGTAGTGCGCAGGTGCACGTACGTTCTCAAAATAAAAAATGCGCTCCAGATCAAATAACGCGCTCCGCATGCTGGCTGGTCGTTGTTGAGTTTTGGCACAGGGGACAATTGAATAAGAAGGAGCAGGACAAGTAGACCTGCATCTCCTACCGTTTTTGAAATAAAGACAGTCAGGAGGAGAGTGATGATGATAATATCTTGAAGGATAACAGAATTTTCAGTGCTTTAAAATAATAACTGTTACTATTCAAAAAAGCTGTATTTTATTCATTTAATTTTCAGTGTTTTAAAAGTCATTTCAATAAATAGCTAAATACCATGGGACTTCAAAGACAGATATTTTGTTGTAATGCATGTGTTCATTTTCAATTGAAATTAAAGCACATGTTTTCTACATATCCCATGATATTTTATTTTCTCTTATGAGGTGTATTACCAAAACACTCCGTCCATCTGCTCCTGGTCTGGCCCCCCTGTCAAATCTTAGAACCCTTTGTGGCCCTCAAGTCAAAAAGTTTGCCCACCCCTGGTTTAACAACTCTAGACAAGACAACAATGAACAAATCCAGGTGCACAGGCCCACAGGGCTCATGACAATAATATGGTAGAGACAGTATCATCAGTACAAAATGTGGTCTTTCACAGGTTTTAAAAAAATGTTTGGGAATGCAATGGGCCCATCTCCTGGTGTCTTTTAAACATCATGCATTCTCAAGTCTTAACTCCTGGATGGAAATCCCCTAAAGCCACCTTCCACAAAGACCTGAGAGATGAAGCATTTAGACCAATGAAGTCTGATCACTGAATGTGATATTTCTGAAATAAATCTCCAATGTCTAAGGCAATCTGAATAAATCTGATTACATCCCTATCCCCTAGCGTGTTACAGGCCTTGAAATTTTAAAGGCAAACTTTAAATTGTCATAACATTTCTTCTTAAAAATCCTCACCCCAGGCTCCTTCGTTCTCTGGTTAAAATGCACAAAAATAAAAATATGATAGCTGGCTGCTGTTTGCTGTAATATTCATGTTAAACTAGGGTGGGATTCCTTAAGTAAAAGGTGGTATAGAGAATACATTGGGCCAATACAACAATACAACAGCTTTTATAACCCACATTATTTGTTGACAGACCATAGCCACCATTTGATTTTCACAAAAGGCCATGGTGTCCTTATAAATCCACAATCCCTTTCTTAGCAGTGTATAGCTTTAATTAACACATCACTACTTCCATAAAGCCTGGCCATCCATGTCAGTTAAGGAGATGTCAACTTCAAACTGACCTTCTCACTGACATAAATATTAATGGAACTCACCATGTCTGGCAGTATCTATTGTCATTGCCAATGAGAAAATAAAGTAACTGGGCCTGGAGCACACACTCTTACGACTCAAGCTTTCTTTTACTTGTGCACAAGGAGAACAGCATGGGCTCCTGTCACCTACACTGTTCTGAAGTCTGAACAAAAAACTGCTATTTTCATACAGAATTGCCTTAGCCGTTATGGATATTGACATTTGGTAAATTGTATACTTTTGAATTCCTTACGTGCAACATCAATCACCATACACAATAGAGGTGTTAAAAGTCAATCGAAACTTCAAGCTGACAACCAATGATATTTTTGTTAGTGAAGCAATTGTACCTTAGTTGTTGGGTGTGCTTCATATCCTTCCATTAAATCTGATCTCCAGCACTCCCAATTGTGTAAAGAGAGCTATGTTTAGTTAAGTCAAGTCACTTCTTATTGTCCTTTCAACCATAACTACTGTTACAGTACACAGTAAAAACAAGACAATGTTTTTCAGGACCATGGTGCTACATGAAACAGTACAAAAACTACACTGAACTACGTAAAAACAACTAGGCTACACTAGACTACAGACTTACCCAGGACTGCATAAAGTGCACAAAACAGTGCAGGCATTACAATAAATAATAAACAAGACAAAAGGCACAGTAGAGGACAGTAAGTTGGTGTCAATCCAGGCTCTGGGTATTGAGGAGTCTGATAGCTTGGGGGAAGAAACTGTTACATAGTCTGGTCATGAGAGCCCAAATGCTTCGGTGCCTTTCCCCAGATGGCAGGAGGGAGAAGAGTTTGTATGAGGGGTGTGGTGAACTACGTGTGCCTGTCTGGACACGCCCCCTGCTGACTGCTCCTGTGGCTCCTCCCACAGACCCCTGTATAAAGGCGATTAGAGCCTGGGCCTGTTCTCTCAGTCTCCAGGATGTAGTATGGTGGTCACTCACTGCTGGTTCCTTCTTCCAGTCAATAAAAGCCGATACTTCCCTTTACGTCTCAGAGTGAGTTATTGATGGTGCATCAAGGGGTGCCTGGGTCCTTCATAATTCTGTTTGCTTTGCGGATGCAGCGTGTATTGTAAATGTCTGTGATGGCGGGAAGAGAGACCCCGATGATCTTCTCAGCTGACCTCACTATCCGCTGCAGGGTCTTGCGATCTGAGACTGTGCAATTTCCGAACCAAGCAGTGATGCAGCTGCTCAGGATACTCTCAATACAACCTCTGTAGAATATGATGAGGATGGGCAGGTGGGAGATGGACTTTCCTTAAGAAGACATTTCTGGAAAAGTCTCACTCTGAGGCCTCACTCGTCTTTGAGTACACAGTACCGCCGTGACCCCACCTATCTCGCCTGTAGTCAGCCGCGGTGTCTCTGGTGGTCTCACTTGACTACAACTGCCCCAGGCTATCCTTGCCTGGATGTTGTCTTTAACTCTTGCTATATCAGAACTTGCAAACTATGGAGGAGAATTATGTTTCTAAACGGTGATGATCCCTGATAACACACCTCACATTTGAACAGGCTGTAACATTTTAAATTCTTTAGTCCTGATTTTGCAGCTTGTGGAAGATTATGTAATTTCTACTCTTACTTTTTCTCAGCAACCTCACATAGCTCCTATCTGGACGGGAGCATTTCCAATTTATCTAGAAGGTAGCTTTGACCCATGATGCTGCGCTGACCTTTCCACCTACTCTAAGATCAATTGAACACTCTCCCACTTAGCAGTTTATCTTTCTGTAATCCAATTGCCTATTTTAGAATGTTTTTAATGTCCCTAAAATACCTGCCTCTACCACTACTGGCCTACTACTATCTACACCTACTACTACCTGTGTTAAAAAACTTACCTCTGGTAATCCCCTTATACTTCCAGCAAGCACATATCATTATGCTCCCTCATTTCAGCCATTTCTGCACTGGAAAAAGACACCGGTTGGGCACTAAACCTATGGCTTATCATCTTGTACACCTCTATCAAGTCTCCTCTCATCCTCCTTCACTCGTTTCGTTCTCGTGCATGTCTTTTTATTAATCTTTTGCTGAAGCCACTGTATTCTCTTGCACTCTGTGGCTATGAATAGATTTTCTCTTTTTCATATCTGACTGGCCCCATCTCACCTCTAGTTAATTTACCCTTACCTGTAGCAGAATTTGGTCTCTTTTGTTTCTCTCTCCAGTATTCTCATACTGTATTTTCCCCCTTTTCACTTTGCTGAGCTTTCTATGATCTGTCTGGTTTACACGTGTGTCATCATTCTGTTACACTGTTATTCTGCTTTACTTCCTCTCTATCACTTTGGTCATCCGGAGAGCTTGGGTTATACTGGTACTAATATCCCTTAATATCCAGAAATCTATCCTTCTCTCTTGGGCGAGATGATTGGGCGTCCACAGCTCTGCGATAGGTCTCAATCTCCACACAGAATAAATGTCTCCTCTTCTCAAAATTTCTTCTCTTCCTGCTGCTGTCTATGTGGAGTTTGTACATTCTCCTTGTGACCACGTGGGCTTCCTCCCACAGTCCAAAAACTTACTGGTAGGTAGGTTAATTGGTCATTGTAAATGTCCAGTGATCAGGCCAGGATTAAATTAGGAGATTGTAGGCCAGCACGGCCTGGAGGGCCAGAAGGGCCTATTCCACTCTTTATCTCAACAAATACATTTAATAAATTATTATTGGTTTATTCTTGTCACGTGTACTGAGATACAGTGAGAAGCTTGTATTGCAAACTATTCATATAGATTCAAGATTCAAAGTACATTTATTAGCAAAGTATGTATATCCTTGAGATCCATCTTCCCCACGGACAGCCAGAAGACAAAGAAAACCATAGAACCCATTCAAAGAAAAACATCAACGTACCACGCACAAAAAATAGCACAGAAGGCAACAAAAAAAGAGCATAAAACAGAGAATATGGAATACAAATTTGATAAAATCCCAGCATATTCAGTTTAGCACAGTGCTCATTATCTGCAGGGTGCCCCGATTCAAAATGACCCAAAACAGCAACATAAAACCAGAAACACATCGTCATAGGTCAGAATCCATTCCCAGAACTTTGCCACCATCCTCTGACAGCATTGAGTGAGAGGGAGAGAGAGACCATTCTAACTCAGGGACCTTCCTTCAGGAGCAGCAACTGAGAGCCCATCACACACAAACACCTTCATCCGGCAGCAGTGAGCAGTGAGGCTGGTAGAAGGCGCTGAACGTCCACTCGCCTTCCGCTCACTCCTCGACGATTTCAATCTTCCTCACTGCTTTAATCGGCGAGGTCAGTGAGAAATGCGGTCGATCATGGGCTCGATCATGGGCTCACCCAATCTCCAGGCTTATTGGCCTCAAGGCTGCACACTTCATTCAATACATTACACAGTGAATTGAAATAAAACAAGGCAAAACAATAACAGAATTCAAATTAAGAGTAATGACCACAGAGAAAGTGCAGTGCACGTGAACAATGTTTCAAAATAATCACAAATGAGGTCAGGAGTCCGTCTAATTATAATAGGGAATCATGAAATAGCCTTATAACAGCAGGGTAGAGGCTGTCCATGATCCTTGTGCTTTCAGACATTCATATCTTCTGTTCAATGGTGAGAAGAGAGGTCGGGGAGACAAAAGAGAATGTCCAGAGTGAGTGGAATCTTTCACTATTCTGGCTACTTTTCTAAGGCAGCGAGAGGTTCAGAATCCATGGAGGGGAGGCTTTCCATGCTGTCCATGCTGTGACCACTACTCTCTGCAGTTTCTTGTAGTCACAAGGTGGAGCAGTTCAAAAGGCAATGCTTCAAAAAGGCAGCATCCATCATTAAGGACCCCCATCACCCAGGACATGCCTTCTTCACATTGCTACCGTCAAGGAGGAGGTACAGGAGCCTGAAGACACACACTCAACATTTCAAGAACAGCTTCTCCTGCTCCGCCATCAGATTTCTGAATGGACATTGAACCCATGAACACTTCCTCAGTATTTTTCCCTCTTTTTGCGTGATTTATCATTTACATATACTTCTTATTGTAATTTATAGCTTTTATTACAATATACTGCTGCCATGAAACAACAAATTTCATGATATATGCCAGTGATATTAAACTCAATTCTGATTCTGATTAAAAACATCATGAAGCACCTTCTCATACTAATAATAGTGAAAGTTATGTGAAAAATTTCCAAGTTATTTTTTATAAAATTGGAGAAAAAACATCTGAGGTACCAGCTTTGTCATAAGGCTCTGAAAAAGATTCATTTCATGAAACAATTGAATGAGAAGTCATAAGTTAATGTATTCATTAGATTTTAGCTTACATTTTTGCTGAAGATCTCCATCTTCACTTTGACATTTGGGATAATTTCTTTTCTCCTATGTTTGACTATGGAATTGTCATATCCTATGGCTTGTCAGTTTTGCGACTGTTGCCTTGGGGAAGTAATAGAACAACCCTGGGCCCATTTCCAAACCATTAGCAGGGAAGTAAAATCAAGTAGCCATTACAGTTGGTAAGATTTGGTAAGAATCAAATTCATGGAGCTGAGACAAAGGTGTGAAGATAAAGTATAGGATCACCTTTTTTCAAGTGTACAGCATGTGCTTCCCCAGGTTTCAGTACATACAGAGCATATATTTGGTGTATATATAGTACTAAGCTAATGTCTTAGACATAAATATATAGCTAGGATGCTTAAAAGATTTGCACAGTACTGTAGTAATTTTATGTATTACACTGAACTGCTGCCACAAAAAAAAATCGTGACATATGTGAGTGATGATAAACCTGATTCTGATATGGGTCTCTTTTGTGGACTGAGAGTGGGAAGTCGGCAGGGAGAGGGGAATCATGGCTGGGAAAAGAGGAAGGGAGAGGGGAGGGAATGGAAAACACCAGAGAGACATTCTGTAATGATCAATAAACCAGTTGTTTGGAATCAAATGACTTTGCTTGGTGTCTCAGGGCTGGGTGTGTCTACACCTGCGCCATCTCTGCCCTTGGCATCCCTTCTCCACCACCTGTCCCACACCCCTCCTGCGTCACTCCACCCTCACCATTCCCAACATCCTTTGCTCCTGCCAGATTTACAACCTCACTTTCCGCTCTATGTTGACAAATACAGTACTGTGCAAAAGTCTTAGGCACCCTAGCTATATGTATGTGCCTTAGACTTTTGCACAGTGCTTTACATAGGTATATACGTATGCATATATGGTATGCATAGGAATATACGTATGCATATATATACATACTTTAGCAAGGCCTTTGGCAAGGTCCCACATGGGAGGTTGGTCAAGAAGGTTCAGTCACTTGGCATTCAAGATGAGTTAGTAAATTAGATTAGACATTTGCTTCATGGGAGAAGCCAAAGAATAGTAGGGGATACCTGCCTCTCTGACCGAAGGCCTGTGACTAATGGTGTGCTGTGGGGATCGGCGCTGGGTTTGTTGTTGCTTGTCTTCTATGTAAAGAATCAAACTGGATCAGCAAACTTGCATGTGACACCAAGATTGGGAGAGTGGGGGGCTGGTGGGTGGTGTGGACAGTGAGGAAGATGTCAAAGCTTGCAGCAGGATCTGGGCTAGCTGGAAAAGTGGGTTGAAAATAGAACATGGAATTTAATGCAGTCAAATGTGAGATATTGCACTTTTTGAGGACAAACCAGAGCAGGACTTACACATTGAGCGGTAGGGCACTGCAGAGTGTAGTAGAACAGAGGGATCAGGGAATACAGATCCGTAATTCCTTGTAAGTGGCATCACAAGTAGATAAGGCCATAAAGAGAGACTTTGGCACATTGGTCTTCATAAATCAAAGTATTGAGTACAGGAGTTGGTATGTTACAATAAAGTTGTATAGGATGCTGGTGAGGCCTATTTGGAGTATTGTGTGCAGTTTTGGTCACTTCCTTACAGGAAAGATATCAATAAGATTGAAAGAGTGGAGAGAAAATTTACAAGTATATTGTCAGGACTTGTGGACCTAAGTTATAGGGAAAGGTTAAATAGGTTAGGACTTTACTCCCTAAAACATAAAAGATTGTGGGGTTATTTGTAGAGGAATACAAAATTCTGAGGGATATAGATAGAGTGAATGCAAGTAGGCTTTTTCCACTGAGGTTGGATGGGACTACAGCTAAAGGTCATGGGTTAAGGGTGAAAGGTTGAAAAGTTTAAGGGGAACATGAGTGGGAATGTCTTCACTCAGAGGGTGCTGAGACTGTGGAACAAGCTGCCAGGTCGATAGGGCTAGGCTGAATAATAGTTTGGCATGTATTAGATGGGCTGAAGGGCCTGTTTCTGTGCTGTATGTATTAGATAATGATGTCATGATTATATAATGTACTGTGCACTATATGTTATCAAAACAATTGACGAAAGGTTCACAGGAAACATTTTGTGTAATGGGGCAGCAAGCAGTTAAAAATCTGAAGCACATTGAAGGTGGGTGAGTGAAGGATAGTTCAGGGGAGAGGAAGGTTTTTGAAACAGAGGGTAGTAGGTGTTGGGGGTGGTAATTGATACTGATACAATAGGGACTTGTAAGAGACTCTTAGATAGTCAGTTGGCTATCTGATTGAGTGTGGATTAGGTTCATGTTGGTCAGCACAATATCATGGGCTCAACGACTATGTTTTTCTGCTCTATGTTTTACCTTCTAACAGCACTGGTAGGCTGAATGGCCTAATTCTGCCCTTATGTCTTATGGTTTTCCAAGATTTTTTTTAATAAATATCCATGTAAAAAGGAAAATTGGCAGCTTTTTCGTGTCTACGTTGTAGAATATGGCATCCAGGATTCACCAAAAATATAATTCCATATGTGGAGTGTGACTCAGATATTGTGCCTATTTCTGGCAATATATAAATTGGTTGCATTTTTATAGTAAGTCAATCTAATCTGCATTACTGCCAATGAAGTATATTTGAAGGGAATTAATTTCAGCAGTGTGGGTGGCATTTTTTAAAGTATTATGACGAAGATCTCTATTATCCTGTGAAATCGAGCTGCGCTTTTGGGAAGCAGTTGCTTGACAGCCAATCTATTCACACAAGCTTTTACAACCAGGGGACAACTGCCCTATCCTTCCTCAAATCAGAATCAGGTTTATTATCACCGGCATGTGATGGGAAATTTGTTAACTTAGCAGCAACAGTTCGATGTGATACATAATCTAGCAGAGAAAAAAATAAAATAAAATAAATAATAATAATAAATAAACAAGTAAATCAATTATGTATATTGAATAGATTTTTAAAGATGTGCAAAAACAGAAATAATGTATAATAAAAAATTGAGGTAGTGTCCAAAGATTCAATGTCCATTCAGGAATCGGACGTCAGAGGGGAAGAAGCTGTTCCTGAATCGCTGAGTGTGTGCCTTCAGGCTTCTGTATCTCCTACAGTGATGGTAACAGTGAGAAAAGGGCACATCCTGGGTGCTGGAGATCCTTACTAATGGACGCTGCCTTTCTCAGACACCGCTTGCTGAAAATGTCCTTGGTACTTTGTAGGCTAGTGCCCAAGATGGAGCTGACTAGATTTACAACCTTCTGTAGCTTCTTTCGGTCCTGTGCAGTAGCCCCTCCATACCAGACAGTGATGCAGCCTGTCAGAATGCTCTCCACGGTACAACTATAGAAGTTTTTAAGTATATTTGTTGACATGCCAAATCTCTTCAAACTCCTAATAAAGTATAGTCGCTGTCTTGCCTTCTTTATAACTACATCAATATGTTGGGGTCAGGTTAAATCCTTAGAGAATTTGACGCTGAGGAACTTGAAGCTGCTCAGTCTCTCCACTTCTGATCCCTCTATGAGGATTGGTATATGTTCCTTTGTCTTACCCCTCCTGAAGTCCACAGTCAGCTCTTTCGTCTTACTGATGTTGAGTGCCAGGTTGTTGCTGTGACACCACTCTACTAGTTGGCATATCTCACTCCTGTACACCCTCTTGTCACCTCCTGAGATCCTACCAACAATGGTTGTATTGTCAGCAAATTTGTAGACGGTATCTGAGCTATGCGTAGCCACACAGTCATGTGTCTATAGAGAGTAGAGCAGTGGGCTAAGCACACACCCCTGAGGTGCGCCAGTGTTGATTGTCAGTTGAGTCTTTTGGTTAGGAAGTCAAGGATCCAATTGCAGAGGGAGGTACAGATTAAATGCTGAGCTATAGTCGATGAACAGCATCCTGATGTAGGTGTTTGTGTTGTCCAGGTAGTCTAAAGCCGTGTGGAGAGCCATTGAGCTTGCATCTGCCATTGACCCATCGTGGCGAAAGGAAAATTGAAATGGGTCCAGATCCTTGCTGAGGCAGGAGTTCAGTCTAGAATTCAGTCAATCAGTTCTGTGGGGTTGTGTTTATGTCCATCTGGTGAGCCAGAAAGCGTCACAGGAAGAGCGAGAGCTGAATGGGTGAGGTGGGAGTGCCTCAGAGGCATAGCTGACACCAAATGACTCCTTTTTTCTCCAACCAATGCACCCAATCAAAGGAGCAGAATTGCTTGAGTGAAGAACTGCATAAAAAGATTAAGAAACTTCACTTTGAAATTCATCATGCTTTTCAAACAATAAGTGAATCATGAGGACTTTGAGTCTTTGAGCCCTGAATCCCTAAATAATAATTAGATCAATAAAACTCACAAAAAAAAATTGTCTTTTTGATTTGCACTTCTTACCTACCAAAAATGCATTGTGGGATAGTAATTCAAAGTTCAAAGTACATTTAATATTGAAGTATGTTTACTTTTCACAGCCCTGAGATTCGTCTCCTTACAGGTAGCCACAAAACCAAGAAACCCAATAGAACCCATTAAAAACAAAAGAAGACTGCCGAACACCCAGTGTGCAGAGAGAAATAAAACAAATCGTGCAAACAGTAAAAGTAAGCAAAATGCACTCGGAACTGAAATTCAAGAAAGGTAGTCCACCGAAGCACATTAGTTGCAGGCCATGGCCTCAGTTTAATTCACTCTGGGTTGAATGAACTTGCCCTGTGGTACATACATATTGAACTCAGTGAAATCAGATTTCAGAAATGGATTGGTTGTAGGCATATTATTATATCACTTGCTTATTGTGTACAAGAGAAGATGAACTACATCTCTTTCGTTATATATTTTGCGAGAACTTCATTTTTGAACTCCAGTGCCATTTGCCAACAGTTCAACACTGCATTTGAAATTGGGATCCATTGATTTCAATCTTCTAGGTCAATGAATCCACATAGTGTTTTCAATATTGATGTTCAGAACTGTGGCACGACTGCCAAGCCAGGTGTTTACTCTCTATCCAACGTTCCCCAGAGAAGGTGGCTTCTTGAACTGCGGACGCCTTGAATGGAGGAGTGAATACTTTGCCAGGCAACTTAAGGTGTAAATAAGAGTCAATCATATTGCTGCAGAAGTTGCCAAGACCAGTAAAGCTGGGATTTTTTTCCCTAAAAGAGTTACTTTTTTCAATATCTTGATGATTTCTGCTGATTTAACTTCTTATGCATGAACTGTAGCTGATCAAGAGTCAGGAAGGTGTTCTTACACCACGTTTGCAGTTTCATTGAATTACTGCTTTCAATTCTGTCTCAGATTCTTCTTTTTCTGAGTGCTTCTTCCTCATTTGGTTAGCCCCAGCAAGCAGGCAAGGCTCAACTATTTGTAAGTCTACGTAGAGTGATTGCTTTCTGAAAAAAAACTGAGGTAAAAATTGGATTGATTTCCATTACTTTATTTCTCTGAATATATATTTAACACCGCTGCCTTATGGCGCATCCAGAACCAGCTGGGCCAAAAGACATAATTGTGGTTTAAAATCAATGTTTCAATGGTTCCATTTAATATCAGGGGATGTATACAGTATATAGCCTGAAATTCTTATTCTCACAGACATACACAAAACAGACAACCCTAAAGAATGAATGACAAAAAAACATTAGAATCCCAAAGCCCCCCTTCCCTCCTCCTACACACAACTCTCCCCCTTCCCCTCTCACACATACAACCCTCCCCCTACTTGTTCCAGCTGAAAGCCAGCCCCCCACCATGGAAGCAATAGCAAAGCTCCCTGAGACCATGATCTAGAGTCCATCAAAAGCCACTGATCACCCCAACAGTTCAACATCCCACAGGCGCTCTCTCTCCTTGCTCTCTCTTGCTAACAAGGGAGAAAAAGGTTTTGCTCCTCCCACAGCGAGAGGGAAGGCCAACAGCTCGCTGTTTCCATGTTACAGTCTGCAGTGTCACTTTATTTTGAGGTCGAGAATTGGCAGCACACTCTCTCTCTCACCATCTAGAGAGAGAGAGAGAGAGAGAGAGAGCAATTGCTTGAGTGCAGAGACCTTCGAGAGCCGCATCTGCTCCTCAATGTTCCGATCCCCGCGATACTTCATTCAGAGACGCTGGCGAGCAATCGGGTCATCCTCAGTGCTGAACCCCAAAGGTGCACATCTTCCAGGCCACTCATGGAGATATTAAATTCATGAAAAGCAACCAGGGAGTAGAAACTTGTCTTGTCCTTTACTTGTTATAAAAATGCCCTTCCAAAATATTGATAGAAAGAATAAAGGTATAGACTATTTTCTAAATGGGGAAAAAGTTTAAAAATCAGAGGTGCAAAGGGACTTGTGCAAGATTCCCTAAAGGTTAACTTGCAAGTTGATTTGATAGTTAGGAAGGCAAATGCAATGTTAGCATTCATTTTGAGAGGACTTGAATATAAAAGCAATGATGTAATGCTGAGGCTTTGTAAGGCATTGGTCAAATGCACCTGAAATATGATGAACGGTTTTGGGCTTCTTATCTGAGAAAGGATGTGCTGGCATTGGAAAGTGTCCAGAAGAGATTTATGAGAATGATCTAGGAAATAAAAGGGTTAATGTACAAAGAACACTTAATGGCTCTGTACTCACTGGAGTTTGAAAGAATGAGGGGGATCTCATTGAAACCTATCGAAAGTTGAAAAGTCTAGATAGAGTGGAGGTGAAGAGGATGTTTCAAATAGTGAGGGAGTCTAGGACCAGGGGGCACAGCCTCAGAATAGAGGGGTGAGCTTTTAGAACAGAGATAAGGAGGAATTTCTTTAGCCAGAGTGTGGTGAATCTGTGGAATTCATTGTCATCAATGGCTGTGAAGGCCAAGTCATTGGATATGTTTTAAATGGAATTTGCTAGGTTCTTGATTAGTCAGGGCATGAAAGGTTATGAGGAGAAAGCAGGAGAATGGGGTTGAGAGGGGTAACAAATCAGTAATGATAGAATGGTGGGCTGAATGGTCTAATCCTGCTCCTATGTCTTATGGTCCCATGGTGTTATATTTTCATTGGCATCAATGCAACCAAAATTTTAGAAGTTGAGCCCAAGTTGTAGCTGGTATAAGCTGTGTATGCAATAAATTGTTGGCAGCAGTTTTTGTCCCAGTATCTTCATGGTGTGAATGACAGAAGCAAATTGAAAAACTAACTGAACATCAACCTACAGACTTTCAGTGAACATACTTGAGGGTGAAGTTCATCTTAGACTGCCAGAGCTAAACTGATATATCAGCCAGTGATTATACTCACTCCATACATTCAGTTCCATTGACTTCAATAGGACATGAATCCAATTAGTCATTGATACTTGCGTTTGTATTTAATTATCCCTTGCTCTTATTTTCGAGAAGGTTACAATCAGATCATTCCAAAAGCAGGCTCTCCCACTGTGCCACCTTGAGAATTTGTTAAATAAATCTGGAATTATAGTTCATCTAAGTAATAATAATAATAATAATAATAAAGCTATAAGTTATTGACAGATATCCCCTTACCAGGTCTGGCCCCTATACCACTCCAGACCCAATAACGTGATCATGTTTTAGGTTAGCACTTGACTCAGTATTACCAGTGACAACCCATGAATGAACAAGCAAAACACCTGAAGGGGTTTTGGACCAACTATAGTCTGAATATATTCTGTTCTTAATGGATTACATTTGTAGTTGGATGTTTTTGAATGATTTACACTGTTTTAGGAAAAAACAGATTAAATTTCTGGGCGTCAACATCTATCCCAGGCCCAACATATTGATGCAATCAGAAAGAACGCACTCTTAATGGCTGTTCCTCATTAGGAGTTTGACAAGATTGGTATGTTACCATAAACTTTCTACATATGTACCACGGATAACATTCTGACCGATTGCATCACCACCTGGTATTGGAATACGCAATAGGATCAAAAAAACCTGCAGAGGAATGGAAACTCAACCAGCTCCATCATGTGTACTAGCCTCCCTGGCATCGCAGACCTCTTTAAAAGGCAGTTCCTCAAGAGGGTGCCTGTCATCATTAAGGATTTGTAGCATTTGAGACACGTCTTATTTTCATTACTACCATAGGGGTGGGAGGAGGTACAGGAACCTGAAGAAACGCACTCAGCAATTCATAAACAGCTTCCACCCCTCAACCATCAGCTACCAGAACAGTTCATGAACAACTTCACTATTTTGGTCTCTTCTGCACTATTTAGTTTTATATATTTCTTCCTGTAATATATAGTAATTTTTATGTATTGCAACACAAAACAACAAATTTCACAACACATGTCTATTTCTAATTCCGATTCTGATTCTCATTCCAATCTGTGATTTTATGTTTATTAATAAAAAAATGCAGCAGGTAATCCACATCATCCGTGATAATAGAAAGAGAGCTAACACTGTAGGTCTTATAAACAATTCAGCTTTTGGTTGTCAATCCTTTCATTTTGCTAGTTTTTTTTTTAAACATAAAGTCATGGAAAAATTGGAAGTATAGTGAAATCTGTTTAATTGGGCCATCGGTAAACCTGGGCAGCTGTTTATTTGGGACAATTTTTAAAGAAAAAAGGCTAATTGAGAAAATTGTCAGGATTCCCTTCATTTCTTTGGGACACCATGCTGCTTAATTGGGATAAGAGAATGTTGCCAAATACATTCTAACTCGTGTCAGTCGTGCGAACCTGTGTAGCTGTTAGACACCCTACCCTGCCTACAGCCAACATTTTTTAAATAGCATCAGTTCAACAGGCAGTGACTTTTGTCACTGATAGCATAAAATAAACAGTAAGGCAATTCAAAACAGCTTTGCTCACTGCAGTTTCAAGCATTCAGACTTGGAGATGTCAAAAACTTCAACGAGTTATGAACTACGAAGAATTTGAAGGTATCAACAATCATCTTGAATTGTACAATGAAAGTGAAGATTTGAGGATGCAATTGTGGATAGCATTTTATGAAGTCAGTCTATTATCTGCACTAGGTGTCCACGCTGACTTTGTTCATTGCATACAATGGATGAATTATTCCATCAATTAGGAACTAATACACAGTTTTATAGAACTGTAATACTATTGGTAGTGTTTTAATTTGTTCTGAATTTAATTTACATATTTTACATTTTACATAATTTATTACTCAGTTTGTCTATTTATACCTTTGTAATTGTTTCCACCAAATAACAGCTAAATGGGACAGTCGCTTAATTGGGCCAAAATGTATTGGCCCTGATGTGTCCCAATTAACTGAAATCCACTGTACTTTGAGGCAATATTTAGGGCGATGATAACAAATAACAATTTTCAATATTATTTAGTCTTCTCTTAATAATTATTTATTATTTTGTTATTAGGAAGTCCAGCGGGAACTCTTCATCCAGCCTCGGTGATATGGTGTCTGGTACGTGGCGCTCTCCCTCCCCTTCTTCAGGTGAATTTGTTCTTGCTATTTAATCACAGCTGGAGTATTCGACTTGCAATTGCTGAACTGACTTTAGCTTTGTGGGGATTATACCTGATGACTATGCATTGCATAACAATGTAAGTAAAATATTAAGGAGCTCAGAAAGTGTGAACCCTGAGTTAAAACTCAAGTTGTTCATCAGCGTTTTCTGAACTCTAAGTACTGTATAACAAAACACGTTTTTTTCTTTTACAGAATTATGGTTGCTTCTCATTTTATTGAACACATGCAAATTCAGATTGAGTCGAAAATTAATGTTGACCCCAACTAATTGAAACAATTGATCTAGTATTTAAAAATTAAAGTAATGCAGATGCTAGAAATCTAAAACTAGAACACGAGATGCAGGAAACACTAAACACTTCAGGAAATCCTTTGGAAAGAGAAACAGTTAATTTTTTTATACCAATGACATTTCATGCAGGAACAGCTGCTTCACCTCTGCCATCCTATTTCTGAATGGACATTGAACCCATGAATACTACCTCACTACATTTTATTTTTGTTCTTGCACTACTTTTTTAATTTAACTGTTATATACAATATAGATTTACTGCAATTCATGGGTTTTTCTCTACTAT
>NC_082710.1:107421189-107548205 GCF_030144855.1 Hypanus sabinus | reverse complement strand
CTAAAATGATATATCTACAGCACAACAGTAGAAATCTTAACTAGGGTGTTACATACATGTAACTCGTGATGAATTAGTTAAACAAACAAAGAATGCTTAATCAACAGTATACTTACAAGATTACTCAAATGTTAAAATATTAAACGCGCAGTAGTGTAACATTCAGTTTAGCCAATAGATTTAAGTCTCAATTTATAAATAGATTAATCGGCTTAATGACTATGTAAGACTTAACTAATTGATGTTGAGATGGTAATTTTTTGTGATTGTTAAATGATGTTAATGACACCCACTTGGCAAGTTTTGAGTGAATTTCTAATATCAAAACTGATTTTGTGTGAATTCTTCTGACAGATTGCGTGGAATCTTGCTTAGTGAAAGCTAACCACATGTACTGATGAGAAGCAATGGAGGTGATGGACGATGGTGTTGACTTGTCTCTGGTCCATCACACACAATTAGTTTAATCATGTTAACATTGAATGGAAGGGGAACAGTGTTGCTGCTTGACTGGCTGAATTGGCAGTATAACCATGTGTGACTGAGTTCAAACATTATATAGTTCATCTACTAAATTGGCAAACAATTTCCAGGAGGTTGAAAGGAGAAGGTGATATTGTGAGAACCAAAATTCTATGATGTGCAAGTGTATGAAAACCATACACTGATGGAGTATGTTTCCCATGTCTTGTTTAAAGCTATTGCGCAGAAACTGAAGAATTAATTTGAACCAAGGCATTGGAATGAGCAGCTAATTTGGAACGAGAATACAGAAAACAGGATGAGACAATTAATGGACATATTGTTTAATTAAATATCTGTTCTTTACATTGCAGTTGTGTCTTATGTAATTTAGTGTGCGTCGTTGATAGAGCAACAAATTTAGTCAAAGCTGCTGTGTAGGCAAGACCTGATAATGTAACTTTCACATAAAATGTTCATCTGATGGAAGTAGAATTCCAAATATTTGAGAGAATTTTGACTACCAGAAGTCACGGAGAGCCACAGAAAGTGAAAGGTTAAAAAGCAAATCCAAAATGCCCAAGGGACAGTTCAGTCAATTGCAACTGTTGTAATGGCCATCATTTACATCCACCTTGTCAGGATGGAACACCCAAGAATATGTGTTGTCAAATGGAAGGTCACATTTCAACAGCTTGGAAATCCAAGGCAAATAAAAGAAGAAGGAATTACGTTAAAAATTCAAAATAACAAGGGGAACTACATACTTAATTTAGAAATATGCATTAACAGTACAGACAAAGATAGAGGTTAGTTCTATTTGTCACAGGTACATTGAAACATTCAGTGACTGTGTCATGTGCACAAAGTCAAATCAGTGAGGATTGTGCTGGGCTGTCTGTAAGTGATGCCACACTTCTGGTACCAATGTAGCATGCCCACAACACATGAACCCTAACTGTACATCTTTTATTTTGAAATGTGAGAGGAAACCAAAACACCCCAAGGAAACCCACAAGGTCACAGGGAGACCAGCAGTAGGAATTGAACCCTGATCTTACAGCTGGTGCTGTAATAGTGTTACGCTAACCATTACACTGCTGTGTCACGACTGGGGAACTGGGAATCTATAGAATCTGTGCTGCAAAGAGTAGCAGCAGCAAAGAGACACCCTTTTCAGCTAAACTCATTGATTAACGGCCTCTATACTGACATGCAAATTGATACAAGTACAGAGTGCCATATTGAGCTAAGATGGAATAATAACTTGTAAGTCGTACAGTCGTAAAATGGCATGGTAGCATCATAGTTAGCGCAACACTTTACAGGACAAGCCACCCAGATTCAATTCCCACCGCTGCCTGGAAACAGTTTGTATTTTCTCCCCATGACTGTGTGGGTTTCCTCCGGGTGCTCCAGTTCCCTCCCACAGTCCAAAGTTGTACCGGTTGGTAGGTTAACTGGTCGTTGTAAATTGTCCTGTGATTAGGCTCAGATTAAGTTAGGGGATTGCTGGCCAGAATGGCTTGATGGGCCTATTCTGTGGTGTATCTTAATTTAGACTGTTAAATATGCCAGATACCATTAAACAAAAGCACATTCATACATTGCAATGTTTGTTTAAGAAGGCTTCAAAATGTGTGTAGAACCAAGTATAGAGGAGAAACACAATAAATGATTGAATTAAGTTATTTTCAATCAGTGCAGTGCTAAACATGAGGTGAAATTGGCATCAAGCAATGGTACAGGTATGTTACAGATAACAAAAAATAGAGACTCTCACAATGTTCCACTATTCAAGGATGAAGCAATTGGAATAATAGGTAGAAGTCCATTAGTTTTAAACCAGGCAGAGCTTCTGTCCTTTTTACAGTTCATAAGCTGCCTCTAGCAATTTTTATCTGTTAGGTATTCCTTCTATTATAGAGTTATCAATAAATTAAGTACAGGACTTCCAAACGCAATCTCTTATGTCTTTAAACAAGACATGTTTTCAAATTGCAAAGTAAATTTATTATCAATGTACATATATGTCACCATATGTAAATCTGATATTCATTTTCATGCTCAATAAATCCAATAACCATCATAGAATGAATGGAGATTACACCAACAGAGTGGACAACCAGTGTACAAAAGACAAAAAGCTGGGAAAATGCAAAAAAAAAACAATAATTTGTAAATAAGCAATGAATATCAAGAACATGAAAAGAAGAGTCCTTGAAAATGAGTTGTGGAAACATTTCAATGCTGGGGCAAGTGAAGTTGAGTGAAGTTATCCCCTTTGGTTCAAGAGCCTATGGTTGAGGAGAAATAACTGTTCTTGAATCTGGTGGGGTAAGTCCTGAGGCTCTTGTACCTTCTTCCTGTTGGCAGCAGTGAAAATAGACCATATCCTGGGTGGTGGAGTTCCCTGATGATGGATGTTGCTTTTCTGCGACAACACTCCACGTACATGTACTGAATATTGAGGACTAGACTGTATTTACTACTTTTTGTGTTGTACCTTGTGAGATTCCTCAGTGTGTTTCTGTGTGCTGGAGAGTGTCCGGGTGAGATTCACCAGGATGCTGCCTGGATTGGAGGGCGTTAGTTATGGTGAGAGATCAGTTAGGCTAGGTTTACATTTTCTAGAGCAAAGAGGTTGAGTGATGAACTAATAGAAATATATAAAATTATAGGAGATGTAGATGGGATGGAGAGAACATAGAAAACAGGGCATTGAATAGTGCAGCACAGTACACGCTCTTCACCTCAGAATGCTGTGACGACCCTTTAAACTCATCCCAGATCAATCTAACCCGTCATTCTCACATAACCCTCTATATTTATTTCAACCATGTAGCCATCCAGAGTTAGTTAAACATCTGCAATGCATCTGCATCTACCACCAACCTGGCTGTGCAATCCATTCTTTCAGCCTGTAAAACCCTATCTCCCACCAATACCTTCTTCCAGTTACCTTAAACTTATGCCCCCTCATATCTGCCATTTCCACCTAGGAAAAAGTGTCTGGCAATCCACTTGATCCATGCCTCTTATCGTCTTGTACACCTCGATCAAGTAACTTCTCATTCTCCACTCCAAAGAGAACAGCCCTAGCATGCTTCCTGGTAAATCTCATCTGCACCTTCTCTAAATCTTCTACGTCCTTCCTATAATGAGGCAACCAGACTGAACACAATACTCCAAGTGTTGTCTAATCAGAGTTTTATAGAGACGAAATATTACCTCACACCTTTTTTGGCCTTTTGGCCTTCATAATTCAATATATTGATTGCAGGAATTAGGATGCTCTGTGGGTGATGTCTAGGAGGCTGGTGAGGCTAAATTTGGAATATTGTGTGCAGTTCTGGTCACCTACCTACAGGAAAGATATCAAAAAGGTTGAAAGAATACAGAGAAAATATTCAAGGATGTTGCTGGAAATTGAGGACCAGAGTAGTGGGGAAGATTAAGTAGGCTAGGACTTTATTCCCTTGAGTTCAGGGGAATGAAGGGAGATTTGATAGAGGTATGAAATAATTATGAGGGGTATAGATAGGGTAAATGTCCAGGCTTTTTCTACTGACATTGAGTGAGACTAGAAATGGAGGTCGTAGGTAAAGGGTAGAAAGTGAATCATGAGTGGAAACTTCTTTACTCAGGGTGGTACAAATGTGGATTGAGTGGTTAGTGGAAGTAATGCATGTTTGATTGTAACATTAAAGAGAAGTTTGGACAAGTACATGCATGGGAGGGTCATGGAGGTCAATGGGCCGGATAACAGTTCAGCACAAACTAGATGGGCCAAAGAGCCTATTTCTGAGCTGCACTGCTCTATGGCTCTTGAATTTTATCCCCTGACTAATAAAGGCTAACTCTGGACCGACAGACATGAACCCCAAGATCCCTCTGTTCCTCCACACTCTCAAGAATCCTGTTACTAATCTTCTACTCTGCCTTTAAGTTCGGCCGTACAAAGTGAATCACTTCACACTACTCTGAATTGAATTCTATCTGCCCCTTCTCAGCCCAAGTTTACATCCTGTCAATTCCCATTGTAATCTATGACAACTTTCTATACTATCCACACCACCACCTACTCTTGTGTCATCTGCATACTTACTAACCCATCCTTCCAATTCTTTATCAAGGTCATTTATAAACATCACAGAGTAGGGATCTCAGAACAGATACCTGTGGAACACAACTAGTCAGATACCTCCTGGCAACATATGTTCCATCAATTACAACCTTCTGTCTTCTATGGACAAGCGAATTCCAAAGCCTCTCAGCCAAGTTTTCCTGGATCCCATCCCTCCTGATTTTCTAAATGAAGTTATCATGGAACTATTTTTTGGATGCTTTACTAATATCCATATATATCAAATCACTGCTCTACCTGCATTAACTTGTCTTGTCACTTCCTCAAAAAAGTCAGTCAGGCTCATGAAATATGACCTGCACCTCACAGATAGACGGAGTCTTTTACTCAAGGTAGGGCTATCAAAAACTAGAGAAAGTAGTGGTTGATATCGAGAATTTGCTGCCAGAGGAAGTGGTGAATCAGATATTTAGACAGGCACAACTAGTTGTGATCCTACAGGGATCAATGTTGAATTGAAAAACAGTCAAGATGGGCACAGTGTGTTGCAGAGTCCATTTCTGTGCTGTACAAACTGTAACTACTTTGATGTCTGAAGTGAAAATCTAATCATCACGTCCATTGAGGATTTGAGGGATTTCCCATGACTATGTCTGAAACCGCAGTTGTGCTTCACTGTTGAAAAGGGTTTAAGAGCAGCCACTGATATGATGAACAGAATTTGACTGGTGTACAGACCGGATACTGAAACCTGTCTACAAATGTTGCAATGAGCTGGTTATGAAAAGAGGTGCATAATGTGAGGTCATTTGAGAGTTTGACCAGATTTCATTCTGAACTCAGTTGAACTATCAATATGAGAGCAGTTTCGAAAGCTCCACTTGCCTTGTTTGAACACAAATCATTGGTAAGTAATTACAATGTTTTATTTATTTATTGAGATACAGTATGGAATAGGCCCTTCCAGCACTTTGAGCACCACTGCTCGGCAACCCAACATTTAACCCTAGACTAATCACAGGACGATATACAATGACATAAACACGAGAGACGCTACACATGCTGGAAATCCAGAGCAACACACAAAAAATTTTGGAAGAACTCAACAGGTCAGGCAGCATCTATGGAGAAGAATAAACAGTCGACGTTTTGGGCTGAGACCCTTCTTCTGGAAAGGAAGGGGCAAGGCACCAGAATAGAAAGGTGGGGGAGGGGCAGGAGGGTAACTGGAAAGTGATAGGTAAAGCCAGGTGGGTGGAAAAGGTCAAAGGCTGGAGAGGAAGAAATCTGATAGGAGAGGAGAGTGGGCCATGGGAGAAAGGGAAGGAGGAGGGGGATCTAGGGGGAGGTGGTAAACAGGAGAGAAGAGGTAAGAGCCTGAAGTGGGGAATAGAAGGAGGATGGGCACGGAGGGAAGGTGACAGGCAGGTGAGGAGAGGTAAAAGGTCAGAGTGGGGACTGGAGGAAGAGGGGAGGGGGAGGGAAAAATTTACAATGACCAATTAACCTACTAACTGGTACATCTTCAGACTGTGGGAGGAAACCGGAGCACCTGGAGGAAACTCACACATTATATGGGAAGGACCCACAGAATTCTTCCAGATGATGCCAGAATTGAACTCTGAACACTGACTCCCTGAGCTGAGGTAGCATCCATGCTAACCACTCTGCTACTGTGGTGACAACTTACAGTATATGAGCAAGTTGTCAAATAAGCCACTAAAAACCTCCTTCATGTCTCGGTTATGGCCTATAGCATCTTTTCAGAAAGTTCCTGTGGACTTGTAATGAAAAAGAAATAGAGTTTTCACGGTTGTGGTTGATAGACTTTCAAAGTGGATTGAAATAAACTCACAAATTCGTGTACAAGTATTGGCATATAGTCAATATTTGAACCTCTGTGTGCTTGAAGAGTAATTTCTGAAAGTGGCCCTGAGCTTTCATCTATACTGTTTGCAAGTTCATGAAGTGGAGAGGTATTAAAGATGCGGTCGTTTTTGGTACCACTTATATGGCAGTATGAAGAGCTACTCAATCTAAAGAAAATGCATCACAGAAACCAGCACCTCATCCCACTAGGTCTAGCTGGCCATCAACCACCTATTTTTATTTATACTACATTAATCTCATTACTTTGATTTCCTCTAAAATAGTGGACATCTTTCTTTGAACGGCTTCCGTGGTTTTCTTTGTTTGGTGGCTGTTTGGAGAAGACAAATCTCAGAGCTGTATACTGCATACATACTTTGATAATAAATGTACCTTGAATGTTGAAGATTATCAATAATTACAGAGAAATCTTGATCAGCTAGATAAGTAGACTGAGGAATGGCAAATCGAGTTTAATTCAGATATGTGCAAGGTGTTGCATTGTGGGAAGTCAAATCAAGGTAGCACTTTCACAGTAAATGGTTTTAGAACAGGGGGACGTTGGTGTACAAGTACATGGCTCCCTGAAAGTGGCAACACAGTTAGACAGGGTGGTTGAAAGTCTTTTGGCATGCTAGCCTTTGTTGGTTAGGATATTGACCCTGAAGTTTGGAGGTCATGTTACATATACAGTACTGGGAAAAGGTCTTAGGGACATATATATAACTAAGCTGTCCAAGACTTCTGCACACTACTGTATTTGTCAATGTGGAGAAGAGAGCAAGTTTATAAATCTGGTTGGGGCAAAGGATGTAGTGAATGACAAGACTGGAGTGCCACAAGATGGCAGAGAAAGTGAATCAGGTGTGGGGTGGCATGGGTGCAGATATGCCCAGCCCTGAGACACCGGGCAAGGTCATTTGATTCAAAACAATTGTTTTATTCATCGTTACAGAATGTCACTCTGGTGCTTCCTGCTCCATCCCCTTTCCCTTCCCTTCCCCTTTTCCCCAGTCATGATTCACCTCTCCCTGCTCCCTTCTCCACGTTTGGAGCATTATACTCAGCTTTTGTCACCCTGCTATAAGAAAGGTGTTATTAAACTGGATAAAGTGCAGAAAATTTTCACAAGCACGTTGCCAGAAGGAATTGAGCTATATGGAAAAGTTTTGACAAGTTAGGACTTCATTCCTTGGAGTGTAGGAGACTAAGGGATGATCTTATAGAGATGTATAACTTCATGAGGGACATAGGAAGGATGAATGCATTTAGTCTTTTTCCCAGGGTTAAAGAGCGTAGGTTTAAGATGAGAAGGGAAAAGTTTAACAAGAAATTGAGGGGCAATTTGTTCTTACACACAGAGGATGATATCTAAGTGGACTGAGTGGACTGTTCGAGGAAGTGTTTGAGGCAAATACTGTACAGAAACAACTTCTAAAAAAACAAGTGCATGGATAGGAAAGGTTTACAAATTTATGGGCCAAATGCTGGCAGATGGGACTAGCTTTGACGGGAATCTTGGTTGGCATGGTCTGGTTGGGCCAAATTTGATGAAGGAAGAAATTCTTTATTTTCAAAGCAGAAGCAAACAGTCTGAAAGTTGATTCAACACCAGAGTTGCAACGAAATTAAGAAACCTCAGAAAGCTGCCTCTTAGACAAGATTTGGTGCTTCTGTTATGTACATATTAAATAACATAAATGCTAGCAGTGCAGTGTCAGCAAGTACATGATTCTTTATGAGTATCCAAACGTGAAATACACAGTTTGCCTGCTTTAGCGATAACATACCATCCTCATTGTTCAGAGTATTTGGTCAGTACCAACAGCTTATGTCAAAAAATGTAAATAATTTAAGCATGTTTGTGGTGAACTACATATACCCGTCTGGAGACACCCCCCCCCCCCACCCGCTGACTGCTCCTGTGGCTCCTCCCACAGACCCCGGTATAAAGGCGATTGAGGCCTGAGCCCTGCCCTCAGTCTCCAGGATGTAGCATAGTGGTCAATTGCTGCTTGTTCTTTCTTCCAGTCAATAAAAGCCGATATCTCGCCTCACGTCTCAGAGAGTTATTGATGGTGCATCAATTTTATTGACTGGAAGTTTAAAACATGGACACCATTTTACGTCCGGTAAAATTAGACCTTGATCCACAAGACTCAGAAGCAGCTCTTGCCTTTCAACTCTGGCTTGCATGCTTCCAATCATACTTGGAATAGATTCCAGTGACTGAGCCTGCCACAAAGTACATAATATTACTATCTAGAGTAAGTCCGAAAGTATTCTCCCTTATCAGGGACCTACCGACCTACCAAGGGGCACTGGACGCCCTTAAAAGACAGTACCTGCGGCCGGTGAACACCGTCTACGCAAGACATCGCTTAGCGACGCGACAACAGCGACCCGACGAGACGAGCGCCGGGTTTCTCTGAGCCCTACAGACGCTCGTCCGAACTTGCGACTGCAAAAGTCTGACAGTGTAGCAGCATTCGGAGCTGCTAGTATGAGACGCCTTTGTTACGGGGATCAGGTCAGTGTACGTGCGCCAGCGGCTGCTGGAAAATGCTGATCTTACCTTACGCTCAGCGATCGAGACGGCCGACACGCTGGAGGCTGCTCTGCACAATGCTGATGCTGTCCAGCCACGCGATCCCCCTCCGGTTCCGTGGACACCTCAGACCCCGCCACTGCCGGTTCCCACGAGCGAATTCACCACCGCTGCTGCCTGTCGCAAGTCCGCGCAGTGTTACTTCTGCGGACTCGAAATGCACCCCCGAAAACGCTGCCCGGCCCGAGAAGCGACCTGTTCCAGCTGTGGGAAGAAGGGCCACTTTGCCAAGGTCTGTAAGTCTAAACCACTAGCGGGGTCAGGCAGCACTGTGTCTGAGACGTGGGGGCCGCCATCTTGGTCGCCACCATCTTGTCTGCCTGCCTCGTGCGAGGCATGGGGGCCGCCATCTTGCCTGCCCGGATGGGGTGGCCATCTTTGTCGGCGCCACATCGCCCCGCCCCCAACCCACCAGTGCTTACCAGGCACCAAGACGGCGATTCAACTCTGGCCTCCGTAACCCTCAACCAAAGCGCCCCACACCAGCTTGCAAGGTCAATGATGGACATCCTGGTGGAGGGGCACAGGACTAGCTGCCTGTTTGACATGGGCAGCACTGAGAGTTTTATTGACCCGGACACGGTGCAACGCTGCAGACTCGTGACACGGCCGGTAAGCCAGAGAGTCACCATGGCTTCTGGGTCGTATTCTACAGACATCCGGGTGGGTTGTGTAGCGACATTGGTGGTGCAGGGCACAGAATATCGGAACCTTGCGCTACTGGTCATGCCTCAACTGTGCGCGCCTGTGCTATTGGGGCTGGGCTTCCAGAGCCACCTCGAAAGTGTGATTATGGCATATGACAGGCCCCTCCCACCACTCACTGTCAGGAACCCTCAGTTTTGTGGGACTTCGTCATATACCCCGCTACTGACCACACACACACACACACACACACACACACACACACACACACACACACACACACACACCCGCACATCCCACCCAGCACCATGCCGACAGCTGCACTACTGACACCACTTGCAGCCTCTCCACCCTCAAGAACCCTCCACCACTGCTGTTCACCAACCTGACCCCCGACTGTAAACCTGTGGCAACTAAGAGCAGGAGGTACAGCGCGGGGGATAGGGCCTTCATTCAGTTGGAGGTGCAGCGGCTGCTCAGGGAGGGGAGCATTGAGCCAAGCTCAAGTCCTTGGAGGGCCCAGGTGGTTGTTGTTCGGACTGGGCAGAAAGTCAGGATGATGTGGACTATAGCCAGACCATCAATAGGTTCACGCAGCTTGACGCGTACCCCCTACCCCGCATCGCGGATATGGTCAACCAGATAGCTCAGTACAAGGTGTACTCGACAATAGATCTGAAATCCGCTTATCACCAGCTCCCCATCCGCCAAGAGGACCGCCCCTACATCACCTTCGAGGCGGGCGGCAGGTTCAATCACTTCCTGCGCGTCCCCTTCGGTGTCACAAATGGTGTCTCTGTCTTGGAGGGAAATGGACCGGATGGTGGACCAGTGCCAACTGAAAGCCACGTTCCCATATCTGGATAACATCACCATCTGTGGTCGCAACTGGCAGGATCATGACACTAACCTCCAATGATTTTTCCAAGCGGCCAAAGCCCTGAACCTTACTCATAAAAGGGACAAGTGTGTTTTCGGAACTACCTGACTCGTTATCCTTGGGTATGTCATGGAGAATGGGGTCATTGGCCCAGATCCTGACCGTATGCGCCCCCTGTTAGAACTCCCTCTTCCCACCACCCTCAGAGCCCTCAGACGGTGCCTGGGCTTCTTTTCCTATTATGCCCAATGGGTCCCCCATTACGCAGACAAGGCCCGCCCCCTGGTCAAGTCTACCACATTTCCCCTCTCTGCCCAGGCCCGCGCGGCCTTCAGCCGCATTAAAGGGGACATTGCCAAAGCAACGATGCATGCAGTGGACGAGACCATTCCCTTCCAAGTAGAGAGTGACGCCTCCGATTTTGCGCTGGCTGCTACTCTCAATCAGGCAGGCAGGCCAGTAGCATTCTTTTCTCGTACCCTTCAAGGCCCTGAAATTCGGCACTCCGCGGTGGAGAAAGAAGCCCAGGCCATAGTGGAGGCTGTTAGGCACTGGAGGCACTATCTCGCCGGCAAAAGGTTCACCTTGCTGACCGACCAGCGCTCAGTTGCGTTCATGTTCAGCAACCAACAGTGGGGCAAAATCAAAAATGATAAAATTTTGTGGTGGAGAATAGAACTCTCCACCTACAACTATGATATCCTGTACCGGCCTGGAAGGCTCAGTGAGCCCCCTGATGCCCCTATCCTGGGGAGCGTGTGCCAGCGCACAGCTCGACCATCTATACGCCCTCCATGCACATCTTTGCCACCCGGGGGTCACCCGATTTTACCATTTTGTGAAAGCCCGGAACCTGCCGTACTCCCTTGAGGACATCAGGACGATGGCCGGGGACTGCCAAGTCTGCGCTGAGTGCAAACCGCACTTCTACCGTCCTGAAAAGGCGCAATTTATCAAGGCCACCCGCCCCTTTGAGCGACTGAGTGTTGACTTTAAGGGCCCCCTTCCCTCCACCGACCGCAATGTCTACTTTCTCAACATTATTGATGAGTATTCGCGGTTCCCCTTTGCCATCCCCTGCCCTGACACCACTACCACGTCCGTCATAAAAGCCCTGCGCCAGCTCTTCACTCTGTTCGGATATCCCTGCTATATCCACAGTGATAGAGGGTCCTCCTTTATGAGTGACGAGCTGCACCAGTACCGGCTGGCAATGCTACTAGTAGGACCACGAGCTATAATCCCCGGGGAAATGGACAGGTGGAGAGGGAGAATGCCACAGTGTGGAAGGCCACACTTTTAGCCCTTAAGTCAAAAGGGTTGCTGGTCTCTCGATGGCAGGAGGTCCTCCCCGAGGCACTCCACTCTATCCGCTCCCTGTTATGTACGCCCACCAATGCCACCCCTCACGAGCGCCTATTCTCTTTTCCCAGGAAGTCTGCCACTGGGACCACCCTACCAGTTTGGCTGACGTCCCCAGGGCCAGTGCTGCTCCGGAAACATGTGAGGAGCAATAAATACTCCCTGCTGGTCGAGGGGGTTCACCTTCTACATGCGAACCCCCAGTATGCTTACGTGGTCTTACCTGATGGGCGGGAGGACACGGTCTCCGTCCGCGACCTGGCGCCCGTAGGAGCAGCAGACCACTACCCCGAACACTCCACGGTAACTATGAACCCTGTACCCGAGGCGACACCACGCACACCAGGCCCTACACAGACTCCTCACGACACTCCCATACCGGGCATCTCGCACGCGCATATACCAGGTGCCTCGCACACGTATGAGGGATCACTGACGCCTAGTGGGCTGACACCTCCAGTCAGGCCGGAACCAGCACAACCACCGTCTCCTGTGCAATCACCACCGGTGCTAAGTAGATCGCAGCGACAGACTCAACCACCTGATAGACTTAATCTGTAAATATACTTGTAAGAAACTTCGCCCCATGGGGACTCTCTTTTAAAACAAAGGGGGGGTGGGTGAATGTGGTGAACTACATATACCCGTCCGGACATGCCACCCCCCCACTGACTGCTCCTGTGGCTCCTCCCACAGACCCCGGTATAAAGGCGATTGAGGCCTGAGCCCTGCCCTCAGTCTCCAGGATGTTGCATGGTGGTCAATTGCTGCTTTTTCTTTCTTCCATTAATAAAAGCCGATATCTCGCCTCACGTCTCAGAGAGTTATTGATGGTGCATCAATGTTGCAATGGAAATAGATGATTACCTATTTGCTGTGATCGAAGCCTTCATGAAGACATTAAGGTGTTGTACAAGATTGTAAAACCTTTGGAAAAAAAAGAGTTGAATGTGCATTATACTGTATTATGCCATAAAACTCTTGAATAAAGAGGGCCGAGGAACAGTTTAATAGAGCTGAATTGTGTTGCACATCATCTAGATAGCAAAACCTTTCACATTAATGGAACTGAAAATGTGTTGCACAGAATCAGAATGTAAACCTCAAAGGAAAGCCATTGAAATAAAAAAGTGAACATGATGTGCAGTAATAGACTGTAAGGCTCAGAAATATTGTTAAAAAATATTGTATGGTATGGCATATTTTAAATCAAGTGAAATGAAATAAAAACATGAATCTGTGCTGTACAGATTATGAATCTATGAAAAGAGAGGGTGATAAGCGTATATTATACTCCTTTATGTTGTAAACTTTAAATGCAGGGATCTATTAATACAGAGCATAGATACTGCAGGTGTCAGAACATTCAGATTTGGCCTCAGTGGGGGCGGGGGGGGGAGAGAGAGAGAGAGAGAGAGAGAGAGAGAGATGGGTTGACAGTTCACAGAATTTAAATGTGAATTTTGTAGAGTTTTAAGGGCAACAATAAACACCATAAGGATAATGCGGCTGTTAACTAAAACCCTCAAACTGAAAGTAAAATGCCAACACCACGGCTGAAAGCAATATCTAAATACTAAATGAATACTGCTCATACCCAGCATCAGTCAAAATGGTAGTCTAGTTCTCAAAGAGCAAGCAGGGAGTGTAATGTTGCTGTGCAAGCACAATTGCTGAATCTGCAGCGCAGCCTGCCCATTGGACCACATAAACCCCGCAGCCGAATCCGTGGTTGTGACAATTGGCCATTCAGCGCATGACGTTTATTAATCTTAGTGCTACAGCATGGAGTATGTTCTCCCAGTCCTTTGGACCATGCCACACCTACTCGATTAACGCCAGCCTAATCATGGGACAATTTACAATGAGCAATTAATCTAGTCAGTACGCCTTTGAGGAAACTGAGTGAGGGTGAGGAAACTGGAGCTCTGGGGAAAAGCTGTGCATTCCACAGGGAGGAGGTACAGACTCCTTAAAGAATGGCACTGGAGTTAAACTCCAAAGTCTGGAATGCCCAGAGCTGTAATCTTGTCATGCTAATCACTATGCTACTGCTGTGGCCAATCTTAGTTATGCCAACCTTTTAACCTACTCTAAAATCAATCTAACCCTTCCTTCCTATGTAGCCCTATTATACAGTCAGTGCATGAACTTATGAAAATGAATAGTTTGGTTTATTCAGTACATTAACATTTTCATCAAATATTAATGACTTGAAATTTAATTTTTATAAAAGTCATCGGAGAACAAGCATTTTACTTCCAGAGTACTTTCCAATATATCTTATGGAGTTTGGGCTGCTAATCATGAAAATCACCATGAAATTTTTCTATTATGCACCATTTTTTGTAACCACCTGTATTTGTTATTTCAATTAATAATTCAAGTCATTTACAACTTTGCCCATAGTGTAAGCTGTGAAGTTTCCTATCTTTTCCAGGCATGTCTGAGCATGCTTAGGCAGGGTGGACACGATGTAGCAGGACAGATCTTAGAAAGGCTATAAAAGCATCTCGCACACACCATTCTATGCATTGTGTTTACAGGTACATCAGTTTGTGATCATGTTGAAGCACATGCTCTATGCACATTGCATGCTGTTTGTACTCATTATAATAAAGTAATTGTATTTTCAGTAGTATTTGTGATAGCAAAATGTCTCACCAATGTTGCAACAGCCGCGATACTTTGTTATATTTGTGGTGGGTATATACTTAAATCTCAAAGACGGGGCATGACTCTTCTTATGAAGAAATCCTATGAGCGCTATTTTGGGTGTAAAATTGGCGACCAGGACAAAGCCTGGGCTCCTCACATTTGTTGCACTCCTGCATTCCCATTTAACCTTCTTCCCCACGAATCTTGGCACTGTCAGTGATGAGCGTGGTGGAAGGTTTCACCAGGATATTATAGTCATGGGGAAACAGCATCAGGGCAACTGGAATCGATAAATGCTGGCTGATTATTGTTGAATAGTTAAGCAAGAAGCCTTAAACACTGAGTACAAATGAAAATCATCAGCAAAGCATCTTTACCTTAGTTGAACTATTGCAAAGCATCAGCACTGTTAAACACATTATATTCAATAAAAGTTAATTTTTTGTTTCTCCAAATTATGTTTGTGTTTAGCTTCAAGCAGTCTATCATAAACAAAAAAAAAACAATTCCTAGGGAGCAACACTTTTGAAAAAAAATTGCTGTCCGGTGAAACCTACTTACAGAATCAGGGTGAAATAAAAGGCCAAGATAAACTTTCTCCATTCATTAGGCATTAATTAAGAATTACTACTCGTGTTGGGGATCAGTGTTATGGTAGGGCTGGGGGTAAAGCCATGCATTAAGTCAGTCAGGCTCCTGCCCAACACTCAGAGGAAGTTAAAGCTCAGCCGAGCAATTTTGGAGGCGGCTTGCTGCCAAGAGCAACAGAACAACATCTTGGAGCTCAGCACGATTATCCCCTCCAAACTCATCACCAAGCTTTAGGACCTGGGGCTCTTTACCTTCCCCTGCAATAGGGTACTTGACTTCTTCTTAGGCCACGATCAGTGAGGATTGGTAAAAACACATCCTCCTTGCTGACTGTCAACACAAGGCTGTTTGATTAGCGCCCTGCTCCACTCTCTCTACACACGACTGGGCGGCCAAGCACAGCTCCAGTACTACCTTCATACTGGCTGACGACACTACTGTTGAGTGAATCATAGGTAGTGACAAGTCAGCTTACTGGAGTGAAATAGGTCACCTGGTTGAAAGGTGCTGCAACAACAGCCACTCACTCAATATCAGCAAAACTAAGGAGCTGATTGTAGCTGCAGGAAGGGGGAAGGGGAAGAAGACAGAGGATGCCAGTAGACATACCAGTCTACATTGTGGGATTGGTGATGAAGAGAGTCAGCAGCTTTAAATTTTTGGGTGTTAACATATCAGATGACCTGTCCTGAGCCCAACACATAGATACAGTTGCAAGAAGAGCATACCAGCATCTTCAGGAGGTTAAGGAGGTTTGGCTTTTGAAAGAACGCACTGTTCAAGAGAAATTTGGATAGATACATGGAAAGGGCAGGGGTATGGAGGGCTGTGATCAATGAGAGTAGGAAGTTTAAATGATCTGGCACAGACGATGTGGTCTAAATGGCCTGTTTCTGTGCTGTACTTTTCTATGACTCAATGACACCAACAAGCTTCTACAGAGGTACTGTGGAAAAGCTGGCTGCTTGAAATTTCAATGAACAGAGTAAATTTTATTATCAAAGTACATATATGCCACCATATACAACCCTGAGATTCATTTTCTCATGGACATATTCAATGAATCTATAGAATAATAACCATAAACAAGAGAGAATCTGCAGAACTGGAAATCCAAGCAACACGCACAAAATGCTGGAGGAGCTCAGCAGGCCAGGCAGCATCTATGGAAAAAGCACAGTTGATGTTCTGGGGCGAAACCCTCTGGCAGGACTCCTAATAATAACCATAACAGAATCAATGAAAGAACACACTAACTGGGTGATCAACCAACTATGGAAATACAAAAAGAAGAAATAATAATAATAAATAAATATATAAGCAACGAATCTCAAGAACATGAGGTGAAGAGTCCCAGAAAGTGAGTCCATTGGCTGCGAGAACATCTCAATGATGGGGCAAGTGAAGCTGAGCAAAATCATCTGCCATGGTTCAAGATCCTGATGTTTGAGGGGTAGTAGCTGTTCCTGAAGCTGTTGGTGTGGGTCCTAAGGCTCCTGTACCTTCTTCCCGATGACTGCAGTGAGGCTCCCTGATGATGGATGCTGCTTTCCTACAATAGTGTGGTACAGCAATTTGAATGTGCAGGAACATATGAAACTGCTGACATTCGTGGACTCTGCCCAGTGCATCATGGGAACATGCCTTTCCTTCATTGGTATTATCTACAGGTGGCACTGACTCATGAAGGGAGCATCCATCGTCAAAGATCTCCACCACCCAGGACATATCTTTTCGTAGTTGCTGTAGAGGAGGAGGTACAGAGGCCTCAAGACCCACAGTACCAGGTTCAAGAACAACTACTTCCCTTCAACCTTTTGGTTCTTGAACCATCTGACACAGCCATAATCACTATGGTTTGGCAACATTATGACCATTTTGCACTAACATGGACTTTGTTTCTTTTTCATCCTAATTGTGTAAACTTGTAAAATTTGTAATAACTATGTTTAATTTATGTTTTTTGGTGAATGCTGCTTATATGATACTATGAGTTTGTGATGCTACTGTAATTAAGTTCCTTGTTGCTGCTGCACATACAGGAGGGCCATTTGCATATGACAATAAATATCACTTTGAAGCCTAACTTTGACCTTGAGTAGTAAACATCAGAGAGTTGGTTTCAGTGGGTCTGCTGTTCAGGGAGATTAGTGGATCAGAAAAGAGAACCTAAATTCAACTATTCAGAGTGCATTTATTATCAAAGTATGCATGCAGTTTACAACCCCAAGACTCGTCTTCTCACAGACAGTTACAAAATGAAGAAAACCATGGAATCAGTTCAAAGAAAAACATCAAACCCCCAAGGCACAAATAAAGAAGAACAAATTGTGCAAATGGCAAAAAAGAAAAATGATGATCGAAAAACACAGAATATAAGACATTAAACCACAAAGTCAACAAAACAGTCCAGAAATGTTCAGTTTCAGCTCAGTGCAGTTCAGTCTAGCACTGTGTTGTTTGTTGACTCAGAGTCAATCCACCCCAATTGCAATCGCACAAAATAACAAGAAAAGGAAGAACCAGAAACACATCATAACATGAACTGCCAAGTCCAGTGCACAAACTACGTTGATTAAACTTTGCCCAAGACCCCAGCACCATCCTCCAGCAACAACGAGCGAGAGGGAGAGAGAGACTGACCACCGCGGCAACTTCCTCTGGGAGCTGAGAGTGTGAGAGAGACTAGTCACTCACATGCAGATGGCACTCAATACCTGCTCATCATCCGCTCTCATCCTCACTGATTTCAATCTTCCTCAATACTTTAATCAATGAGATCAGTGAGAAATTGAGTCAGTCAAGGGCACACGTCTTGTCTCCAGGCTTCTATGCCTCCAGTCCGCACGCTTCACTCGAATCCTCACTGAACTCACTCGGAGACAGCAAAGCACCAGATCGCTCAATTGGCCAGAAGGCACACCATCGAAATGTAAATCATAGCTTTCAGTAGTAGCAGAATCAGATTTGAAAGAAGAAGAATTAAAAGAAATCAAATAAGTGATTTTGTGAACTGTCTGAAGAATGTCACCACTGATCGTGCTGTTTGCTGGCGCAATCTTCTTCCCTTGAGGGTTCTGGAGGTTTCCCCTTTCCACTGGCATCCTCTTCTCTAGCACATTGATTGTTTTGTCAGTTTAGTTATGTATAGTTTTTCATATAATCTATCATTTTTTTCTTCATTTTCCTGTAAATGCCCGTATGAAAATGAATCTCAGGATGGCATAGGGTAAGACAGATGGACTTTGATAATAAATTTACCTTTACTTTGACTTTTCTCTCTGCAGGCTGGTTCTCCAAATAGAGGCAATTAAAGACAACCCAGAAAATATTTTTTAATCAGAGATTTGTGCCTGTCTGAATAAACTATTACACAGGGCCATAGATTAAAACCAATTGAAGTAAATGAAAGGGCAAAGGATACTTGGAACAATAGAGATTTGGAAATAAGATATAGAGTAAAAGCATTCCAGGGCCATCCTGGAATGGAGAACCAAAAAATAGTTCTGACATTTCCAGTCCCCATAAATGGAACTTCTCTTTTTGTTTTAATTTTAAAGATTGGTTTTCCTGGAAACTGTTTTCCACAGCTGCATATCCAGATGGCCGATTACACAATTATGCTTTGACAAATGACCTTTTTTTCAAAAAAGAGAGCTGGTGGAAGATTATAAGAGGAGTGTTTAAAATTTTCCTAAGAACAACTCAAGTTGTAACATACACAAAATGCTTAAAAGAAACTTAAAAGATTAACAATATTGTAAAAATCTCAGATTTTTGGTATTTCCTAATCAGTATGTAGAGTAAGTTTTTCATAAAACTTTGTAAAAATTAATAACATTTGTCAGGGTGATCATTTCTGAGATGCCTCCATCGGTTGGGGTCGACCATGGATGTTGTGTCCTAGCTGTCTGGATACGCAAGCCAGGGCAGTACGATATGGGGAGCAAGTTGTTGCCCGTGTAGCAAGCTCATCCTCTCTGCACATATGATGAACCCAAAGGAATGTCAGAGACCTATACAGTTTGGCATCAGGGTTGTCGCCGTAGATGCCAGTCGGTGTTGAGCTCAATGTAGGACTGCATTAGGGACTCCAACTCCAGATCTTTTCCATGGGGTTTACTCCTGAAGCCTTTCCCATGAGTGAGCATAGCTGTAAGGCAGAAAAGGTTTGAAATCAGAGTTTTCCATCTCCTAGATGAGCTGCCAACCATGGCTGACAAACCCCATCTGCCCAAAGTGACTGATTTTAAGGTCTTTGCACCTTCTCCTGTCAGTAGAAATAATTCTGCTGGGCTTAATAGCTAAGCCACACTTGAAGACCAGAAGCTGTACTTGGATGTCAGAGGCTAATTGAAGTGCAGGCTACTTGGAGTGTTTAATAGGTAGTGAGAGCTTATCTCCTTTACCACCCCCAGCTATAACAAACAAGGAATCTACGACCATTTAGTTAATGTAAATTACCAAATAAATAATATTGCTGGTGTAAAACTTAGATAAATTCACAAATTATCAAGCAAAAGTTAGAAATGTGTGTAGTTTCTAATTCTCATGTATATTTCCAGCCAAGTTTTTTTTTAACTAAGCATTGTAGGAGGTTATTTTTTTATATCCAATTGGTCTTTTGGTATTTGGAGAATCTAATGATACATGTAAATATTTGACTTCTGAATCTCAAATTTTATCTGACATACCAGATACACAATTATTTTAGAAAAATTACAGTGTCACTAAGGCGCTGTCAATGTTGGTACTAACTACTGTCCCAGAGACAGATTGACAATTATTGAGGAGAGTAAGCTTGTTTGGGTTGGGCACTTGCTCATGACCTCAAGTGAGTTTCAGATGGAACCAATAATGCTACCTGACTGTTAATAGCAACAATAACATCAATTTCTGTAACATAGCAAATAAACGTGGCAAGTTTCTTCACATGAGTGTTACAGTCAAACAAAATTTATACGAAGAAACTTGGGAAATAAAGACTTTTCAAGTACAAAGGATTAACCAGCTTCTAAAAAGGAAGAATCTGATATGTTTAGGAAGGGATTTCAAAATGGTATGGCCTTGATCGTTGAAGGCATAACTGCCATATGAGAGGAATTAAACTCAGGCATGTTCAAGAAGTCAGAACTGAAGGACTACAGATATCTCAAAGGATTGTAGAACTGGAGGTACAATGAGCCGGGCTGTGGAGATTTTTGAAAACAAGAAAAACTGTTTTATTATCAAGTCATTGTTCAGATGGAATTTGATATTGATTAACAAGCAGAGAGATGATTGGAGGATGGCCCCTAGTCAGAGTGAGGAATCCAAAAATTATAGGGAGTATGCAGCGAGGGAAGACAACCAGAAGTGCATTGCAATAGTTGAGTCTGGAAATAACAGACATGGCTGATTGGAGACAGAGGTGGATGATGATAACATGGGAGAAATAACTAGATTTAACAGAGGGACATAAATTTAATAAAATAAACTTCTGACTGGCAATTTCGGTGGTAACATACCCTGGTTCTATTCTCTTGATGTGGCTGCATGGTTTCCATCGAGAGTGAAGTCACTGCCTAAGGTACGTGTTGGGTCAGGAATAAACATATTTCCCAAAATGTGGTCGAGATAATTAACAGATTTGCAATTGTAGTTTAAGCAGTCACTCTGGGTGGCAACAGGATGTTCTAATTATTAAGATTATTTTGCTCACCTCCCTATATGACTTAAGTGTATGCACACTGAGTGCTGAATGGGGCCATATTGTGAGAACAATACTGTGAATTCAATGCTGCGGTGAAGATATCTTGCACTTGAACCTGAGGCTAGGACTTAAAGTAGCATCTATTGTCTAGAACAGTGACTTTCAAACTTCTTTTTTTTAGGATGCTCATTTTAACCAAATGATTCACTCAAATGAACCAATAATAGCATGGTTCAGTCTGCAGACCATTTGATCAAGCAGAGGTGGAGACACAATTTTTTTTAAATCACCACATTGGCAATCTCAGTAAGATAACTACTGATTTCAAGGAGGATTTCTGTAAGACCATAAGACATAGAAGTAGAATTACACCAGTTGGTCTGTTGAATCTGCTCTGCTATTCCATCATGGCTAATTATGATGCCTCCCAACAGCATTCCCCTCCCTTCTTCCCTGGCCTTCACAGCCGTCTGTGGCAATGAATTCCACAGATTCACCCCCTTTGGCTAAAGAAATTCCTCCTCATCTCTGTTCTAAATGATATCCCTCTATTCTGAGGCTGTGCCCTCTGGTCCTAGACTCCCCCACTATAGAAAACATCTACTCTATCTAGACCTTTTAACATTAGATAGGACTCAAGATGCCCCCCTCATTCTTCTGAACTCTAGTGAATACAGTCGCAAAGCCATCAAATGCTCCTCATATATTAACCCTTTCACTCTTGGAATCAGTCTTGTGAACCTCCTCTAGACCCGCTTCAATGTCAACTTTTATTCCTTCTTCCCAAAGTGCATGCCCATACACATCCCTAAGGTATATTCCATCTGCCACTTTTTTACCCATTTTCCTAATCTGTCCAAGTCCTTCTGCAGCCTCTCTACTCCCTCAGCATGATCTGCCCTCCACCCAGTTTCATATCATCTGCACACTTGGCCGCAAAGCCAGCAAATCCGTCATCCAAATCATTGATATGTAGCATGAGAAGAAGCAGAACCAGCACTGACCCCTTACGGAACACTACTTAGTCACCAGCAACCAACCAGAAAAGATCCCCTAGATTCCCACTCTTTGCCTCCTACCAATTGCCAATATTCTATCCATGCTAGTATCTTTCCTGTAATCCCATGAGCTCTTATCTCGTTCAGCATCCTCATGTGCGGCACCTTGTCAAAGGCATCTGAAAATCCAAACAGCATCCACTGACTCTCCTTTGTCTATCCTATAACCATATAACAATTACAGCACGGAAACAGGCCATCTTGGCCCTTCTAGTCCGTGCCAACGCTTACACTCACCTAGTCCACTGGCCCGCACTCAGCCCATAACCCTCCATTCCTTTCCTGTCCATTATTTCTACTATCCTGCCTGTTATTTCCTTAAAGAATTCCAATAGGCTTGTAAGGCAAGATTTTCCCTTAAGGAAACCATGCTGACTTTGGCCTACTTTATCAGGTGCCCTATAATATCCCAAAACCTGGTCCTTAATAATGGGCTCTAACACCTTCCCAACCATTGAAATACAGATAATGGGTCTATAATTTCCTTTCTTCTGCCTCTCCTCTCTCCTTAAAGAGTGGAGTGACATTTGCAATTTTCCAGTCCTCCAGAACTATTCAGGAATCTAATGAAAGATCATTACTGATGCCTTCATAGTTTCCTCAGCTGCCAATTTCAGAACACTGGGTGTAGTCCATCTGGTCCAGGTGACCTATCTACCATCAGACCTTTCAGTTTCTTAAGCACCTTCTCCTAGTAAGGGCAACTACACTCTCTTCTGCCCCCCCCCCCCACCACCCCTGACACGCTTGCATTTCTGGCATCTTCCACCTTGAAGACCTGCGCAAAATACTCATTAGGATCATTTGTTATTTCTTTGTCTCCCATTACTACCTCTGCAGCGTCATTTTCCAGTGGTCCAATATCCACTCTCGCTTCTCTTTTACTCTTTATGTATCTGAAAAAAAATGGTGTCTTCTTTTGTATTATTGGCTAGCTTAGCTTCATATTTAATCTTTTCTCTCATTATGGCTTTTATAGTTTCCTTCTGTTGGTTTCCAATCCTCTAACTTCCCACTAATTTTTGTTCTTTTACATGCCCTCTCGTTTGCTTTTATAGAAAACCTACAGCACAATACAGGCCTTTCGGCCCACAAAGTTGTGCTGAACATGTCCCTACTTTAGAAATTACTGGTGTTACCCATAGCCCTCTATTTTTCCAAGCTCCATGTACCTATCCAAAAGACCCTATCCTATTCTTCTCCACCACAGTTGCCAGCAGCCCATTTCACGCACTCTCCACTCTCTGTGTAAAAAACTTACCCCTGACATCTCCTCAGTACCTACTCCCAAGCACCTTAAACCTGTGCCCTCTTGTGGCAGCCACTTCAGCTCTGGGAAAAAGCCTCTGACTATCCACACGATCAGTGCCTCTCATCACCCTATACACCTCTGTCAGGTCACATCTCATCCTCCATCGTTCCAAGGGGAAAAGGCTGAATTCACTCAACCAGTTTTCATAAGGCATGCTCCCCAATCCAGGCAACATTCTTGTAAATCTCCTCTGCACCCTTTCTATGGTTTCCACATCCTTCCTGTAGTGAGGCGACCAGAACTGAGCATAGTACTCCAAGTGGGGTCTGACCAGGGTCATATAGAGCTGCAACATTACCTCTCGGCTTCTAAACTCAATTCCACAGTTGATGAAGGCCAAAACACCGTATGCCTTCTTAACCACAGAGTCAATCTGCGCAGCTGCTTTGAACGTCCTATGGACTTGGACCCCAAGATCCCTTTGATCCTCCATACTGCCAAGAGTTTTACCATTAAAACTATATTCTGTCATCATATTTGACCTACGAAAATGAACCACTTCACATTTATCTGTGTTGAACTTCATCTAGCACTTCTCAGCCCAGTTTTGCATCCTATCAATGTTCCACTGTAACCTCCGACAGCCCTCCACACTATCCACAACACCCCCCAACATTTGTGTCATCAGCAAACTTACTAACCCATCCCTCCACTTCCTCATCCAGATCATTTATAAAAATCACGAAGAGTAAGGGTCCCAGAACAGATCCCTGAGGCACACCACTGGTCACCGACCTCCGTGCAGAATATGACCCGTCTACAACCACTCTGTGTCTTCTGTGGGCAAGCCAGTTCTGGATCCACAAAGCAATGTTCCCTTGGATCCTATGACTCCTTACTTTCTCAATAAGCCTTGCATGGGGTACCTTGTCAAATGCCTTGCTGAAATCCATGTACACTACATCTACTGCTCTTCCTTCATCAATGTGTTTAGTCACATCCTCAAGAAATTCAATCAGGCTCATAAGGCATGACCTTCCTTTGACAAAGCCATGCTGACTATTCCTAATCATATTATACCTCTCCAAATGTTCATAAATCCTGCCTCTCAGGATCTTCTCCATCAACTTATCAACCACTGAAGTAAGACTCACTGGTCTATAATTTCCAGGGCTATCTCTACTCCCTTTCTTGAGTAAGGGAACAACATCCGCAACCCTCCAATCCTCGGGAACCTCTCCTGTCTCCATTGATGATGCAAAAACCATCGCCAGAGGCTCAGCGATCTCCTCCCTCACCTCCCACAGTAGCCCAGGGTACATCTCATCCAGTCCCGACAACTTATCCAACTTGATGCTTTCCAAATGCTCCAGCACATCCTCTTTAATATCTACATGCTCAAGCTTTTCAGTCTGCTGCAAGTCATCACTACAATCACCAAGATCGTTTTCCATAGTGAATACTGAAGAAAAGTATTCATTAAGTACCTCTGCTATTTCCTCCAGTTCCATACACAATTTACCACTGTCACACTTGATAGGTCCTATTCTTTCACAACTTACCCTCTTGCTCTTCACATACTTGTAGAATGCCTTGGGGTTTTCCTTAATCCTGCCCGCCAAGGCCTTCTCCTGGCCCCTTCTGGCTCTCCTAATTTTCTTCTTAAGCTCCTTCCTATTAGCATTATATTTTTCTAGATTCTAACATTACCTAGCTCTCTGAACCTTTCATAAGCTTTTCTTTTCTTCTTGCCTTGATTTACTACAGCCTTTGTATACTACGGTTCCTATATCCTACCATAACTTCCCGGTCTCATTGTAACGTACCTATGCAGAACTCCACACAAATATCCCCTGAATATTTGCCACATTTTTTCCGTACCTTTCCCTGAGGACATCTGTTCCCAGTTTAAGCTTCCAAGTTCCTGCTTGATAGCCTCATGATTCCCCTTACTCCAATTAAATATTTTTCTAACTTGTCTGTTCCTATCTCTCTCCAATGTTATTGTAAAGGAGTTACAATTATGATCACTATCTCCAAAATGCTCTCCCACTGAGAGACCTGACACTTGACCAGATCAAGTACAGTCTCTCCTCTTGTAGGTTTATCTACATATTGTGTCAAAAACCTTCCTGAACACACCTAACAAACTCAACCCCATCTAAACCCCTTGCTCTAGGGAGATGCTAATTGGGAAATTAAAATCTCCCACCACGACAACTCTACTATTATTGCACCTTACCTGAATCTGTTTCCCTATCTGCTCCTCGATATCCCTGTTACTATTGGGTGGCCTATAAAAACACCCAGTAGAGTTATTGACCCCTTCCTGTTCCTAACCTCCACTCACAGAGACTCCGTAGACAATCCCTCCATGATGTCCACCTTTTCTGCAGCCGTGACACTATCTTTGACCAACAATGCCACGCCCCCACCTCTTTTGCCTCCCACCCTGTCCTTTCTGAAACATCTAAAACCTGGCACTTGAAGTAACCATTCCTGTCCCTGAGCCATCCAAGTCTCTGTAATGGCCACCACATCATAGCTCTAAGTACTGATCCACGCTCTAAGCTCATCCACTTAGTTCACAACACTCCTTGTGTTAAAATAGACACATCTCAAACTGTCAGTCTGAGCGCGTCCCTTCTCTATCACCTACCTATCCTCCCTCACACACTATCTCCAAGCTTTCTCTATTTATGAGCCAACCTCCTCTTCCCCAGTCTCTTCAGTTCAGTTCCCATCTCCCAACAATTCTATTTTAAACTCTCCCCAGCAGCCTTAGCAAACCTCCCTGCCAGGATATTGGTCCCCCTGGGATTCAAGTGCAGCCCATCCTTTTTGTACAGGTCACACCTGCTCCAAAAGAGGTCGCAATCATCCAGAAATCTGAATCCCTGTCCCCCTGCTCCAATCCTTCAGCCACACATGTATCCTCCACCTAATTCTATTCCTATTCTCACTGTCACATGGCATGTGGTATTATGCTGTACAATTTCTGTAAAATTACTCTTTTAAAATAAGCTGCCTCAATAACACAAGCAACGCTCTTGCAACCACAGGAATCACTCAGCTATGAAGTTTGAAACTGCATGGTATTCAGATTTGAATGCATTCTACCGGAGACCCCTACAGGATTCCACGTTATCGGTGTGCCACAATGGGGAGCTACACTGGAAAAACTAGTCTTCTTAACTAGACCTATGCTTTCAGCTAAATCAAAAACAGTGAGTTTGAATAGATTAGAATCACATCAATTTAATATTGATATTTTCTCTTCCAAGGAACATCTGGTCAATTTGAGTACTCCTGGTGAAACATCTGGTGTGCCCATGAAGATGGGTATATTGGTACCGTACTGAGCATAATGGAGTGGTAATCCAGAGTCTTGGGCCAATGAGTATGAGACTCTTAGCAATACAGAAATTCTAATTTAAATAAATATTTCTGTCTTTTTAATGTATTAATCATTGAATTTATGAAAAAATATATATTCTTATGAAGTTGCATTGTCAAAGATCTGTGGAATTCTAACATTCTGTTGCCTATTGGTCATGTCTTATGTACTGAAGGTGATTTAATGAGTATACTCACCCATTATTATTGTTTCCAATTAACACAGACTGAACACATTCCTCCTTATGATGTGGTACCATCCATGAGGCCAGTTGTGTTGGTGGGCCCTTCATTGAAAGGTTATGAGGTAAGGGATGATGTTAGATTATATTTATCTTAACTTTTGTTTTCTATAACTTTGTGCAGTTGCAATGACATTAGTTTGGTTTTCATGTTTGTCAGCACTGCAGATTACTGTCTTATCGTTTAACATCCCAGGCATACCTGTGAAGAATAGGACTAAAATTGATTGCCACTTAAAAAGGGAAATACAAATATATTCGCAAATAGCTTTCAGCCAAATCATAAATATTGCACTGAATAGATTAGAATCACATTAATTTAACCCGGATTAAGATGGCGCTACTGAAGTTGTGAGACAGCTCGCTGGTAGTTCAGATGGCAAGAAGTGCAACTACAAACATTACCAGTCACACCTTTTCTGAAGTAAATTGTGGTCAACTATCACCACAAGCAATAAAGAAGCAAGCGGAGGCAAAGCAGATTCGGAGGATGGGCCATGCGGATTCTTCGTAAAGCCGAGGGGCAACGAGTCCAAGATGGGATTGCAGACAGAGTTCGTATCACTGTCTCTGTAGGAGTGACCGGTTTGGAGAGAAGTCGATGCAGAAGAGTTTTGATGCCGGTCTGCCTAACTGGGGTGCGAGGTTGGATTGCTCCAAGCGCCAAACAGAGTTGATGAGATTGAGACTGGCTTCGGGCTGGACAGCCTGAACATGTCACTGTGCTTAGACAATTCAAACGCTGGCCCAGATAGACTGGAAAGCCTGAGTGTCAAGTCAAGTCAAGTTTATTGTCATTCAACTATATACATGAATATAATTATATATATATATATATATATATTTCTATGTATATCATATAGAAATGAGACAATGTTTCTCTGAGCCAAGGTGTATAACACACATAACTCATTATAACTTAAGAAGGTAATGATGAGATCTACAAATGAATCACACATAAATAACAAACTAAAGTGCATTAATATTAAATATTGTAAGGTATGGAACAGATTAACCAGTGACACTTCGAATATAGTGCAGCCAGGTGTTCAGAAGCCTAATGGCCTGGGGAAAGAAACTGTTTCTCATCCTGACTGTTCTTGTTTTTATGCATTGCAGTCTCCTGCCTGATGGTAGAAAGTCAAAGAGGATTCTGGACTGATGGGTGGGATCCTTAATAATACAATGGGCCCTTCATATGTAGCGCTCCTGATAAATGTCCCCAATAGATGGGGACTCCTCTGATCCTCTTACCTGTTCACAATCCTTTGTAGGGACTTCTGGTCCAATGCTTGATTGCTCCCATATCAGATGGAGATGTAGTTTGTTAGGACACTCTTAATCATGTTCCTGTTGAACGCAGTTAAGATGACAATTGGGGGGAGGGCCTTGCTTGCCTCAGTCTTTCTTAGGAAGTGGAGGCACTGCAGTGCCCTCTTGTTCAGGAGGTGATATTAAGAGCCCAGCTGAGGTCATCCATGATGTGAACTCCCAGGAACTTGGTGTACTTAACTCTTTCTACGGATGAGCCCCTTCCTGAAGTCCACAATGATTTCCTTTGTCTTCTCCACATTCAGCCTTAGGTTGTTCTCACACTAATCCACCAGCTGCACCACTTCTTCTCTATTCTCCGTCTCGTCATCGTTCTTGATGAAGTCAGGAGCAGAGGTGAGGATTAGGCTAATTCCACTCGCTCTTCTGCGATGTTCATTCTTCTCTGTGGCGTCCATCATCTCTGCGAGTTTTGCTGCATTTTTGTCCTCTAAAATGATGAACCGAGATGGCTAATATCAGTAGGCTTGGGCCTACTCCAGCTGCTCTGGAGAGCAGATCTAAGGACTCAATCTGGTTCAGAGTGCTGTTGTTTGCTTCTATTGTTTGTGTGATGCGTGTTTTTTTTAAATTGGATTCTTCAGTTTTCTTGCTTTGTGGCTACCTGTAAGCAAACAAATCTCAAGGTGTATCATTATTCATTCTTTGATAAAAATGCATTTGAATCTTGAATTTAATGTTGATATTTTCTCTACTGAGGAACATCTAGCCTATTTGACCTACTCATAGTGACTTATTAGGTGTACATTTGCTTTATGCTTAACATACTAGAGAGGCAATCCAAAATCTAGGGCCAATGAGCTTACTTTGATCATCTTTCCATATTTGTTTCATGTGTTAAACATGGAATTTATCCCCAAAAAATCAATATACAAATTAAATTAAATAAGTCGTACAAAACGGCAGTGAGATAGTTTTCATGGGTTCATTGTCCATTCAGAAATCTGATAGCAGAGGGGAAGATGTTGTTCCTGAATCATTGAACGTGAGCATTCAGGCTTCTGTACCTCCTCCCTGATGGTAGGAATAAGAGGGTACATCCTGGGTGTTTGGGGCTAAATATACAATAGATTACATTTTTAGATTCATTGATTGGGAATAAACTGTTATGGATCAAAATTGACACAGAGATTAATGAGGACACCCACTTTCAGTCCGAGAAGGAAAAATCAGAGTATTGTCTCTACAGTGAGAAATTAAGACTGAGCAGCTTGGTCTCAGAGGATCCATTAGCTGATACTCAGAGAAAGTCTGTGACTCCAGGGAAGCACTCAGACCCAGCTGCTGGGAATGATTTATAATTTGATTGTTGTTCAAAAGGACACAAATGCTTTCAAGTGACCCGAGTTTGAATTACAAGCTACAGAAATAATAACTTCCTCCAGGGAGTCGCTGGCTGAAACACATTTTCGAAAGCTGAGGTAAAATTTCACATTGAGAGATAAATTATAGATTTTCATTTGAACTGACATTCAATGGGTCTTTGGATCTGGCACAATAACACTATTTGCTTTTTTTTGTCTGTGATTATTTATGGTTAATGATTACGTCTTTTAAATTGGCTCTAATAAGGGAGAAATGGGAAGCAATTAATTCTGAGGCTTTAATGTTGACAAGTGAGTTTGAAGATTAATATTGTGCAACTCACTAGTGACATTGTTTTTGAAAATGTATTGTCTAATATGGCTGTCTCAGTAAATAGTAAATTTCAGTCAGTGCATGAAGCAAGAGAGGGTTGTAATTGTGTTATGTCTTCTATGACCTTAGGTGATGCCAAGGCATTTCACAGAATACTTTTTCAAGTGTGTTCTTTGTTGTAATATAGGAAACACAGCAGCCATTTTTCCAGAATAAGGTTCCACCACTGGCATTGTAATTAAAGGGTAATTGATCAAACAAGCCTCCTCTGCTCTGCTCTTCTAAATAGAGTCACAGGCTTTGTGTATCCAGTTTACAAGGTAGATAGGGTAAAGGTTATATGCCTGGTTTGAAATAGGTTACCATGGCTACTGCAATTTTCTGCCTGAACTGCAGACCAGATTATACACGGGAATCTAAACAAAGGGGTTAATTGTATAATCTGCTAAATGAGAAACAATTAATTGACAATTTACACCTACCAAGGTTAGCTCAATTAACTTATAATCAGTCCATGAAAACACATGAGAAGATTTAGGCACAAAGTTTATTTTAAGTTTTATTCTTGTATATGCACTAGATAAGTCATGAGAAGAAATGCTGGTTACAGAAAATACATAGCAAAATGTTGGAAATTTGAGTGCTAATGAATTAATTGTTGTTTAACAAAAACTGTGAGAGTGAAACAGAACTTTGCTCTGATGACCTTTCGTCTGACTGGGAAAATTACAACTCAATGATATTTTAAATTGAAAAAGAAGAAAGGATGGAAAGAACGAAGTGAATAGGGTAGGGACATAGAAAGACTGAGGGCACAGATAGCGTAATGCAGATTGCCAGACTGTGGTGACAGTGATCTATCTGATGGAAATATAGAAAGGAGGAGGAGTAGAAGGGTAAAAATTGTGGAATTGCAATATTCCAAACATTGTGACGGCTAGAAATCTTAAATGAAAGTGAACATTGGAAACACCCAGTAATCAGTCAGCATGTGTGAGGAGAGAGCATCTCCTCTTCTTCAACACAACCTCTAGTTTATTCTGCAGAGTCCTTTTCTTAAATGATCATCCTGCCCATCAGATTCTTTTATACTATTTTAGGGATCCAACACGGTAACAAGCCCATGCCGTCCAATTACACCCATGTGACCAATTAACCAATTACCAGTAATGAAACGGGAAAGGAAACTGGAGCACCAGAGGAAACCCAAAGCAGTCAAAGGGAGAATGCATGAACTCCTTACAGACTGTTCGCTGTGGGATGATGCCACACCCACTGGGTCTGTCCTCTTGTAGACTTTGGCAGGACTCGCTCAGCTAGAACCAGTTTAGTCATGCAGATCTGACCCTGATGGCCAGGACCTGGCCCACACATTTCATATGCACTAGAAAAGTCATGAAAAGAAATGCTGGTTACAGAAAATACATAGCATTACGTTGGAAATTTGAGTGCTAATGAATTAATAGCTGTTTATCAAAAACAGAAAATATATAGTAGGGCAGGCTGTGAGAGTGAATGAATTAAGTTAATGAATTGAGATGGTGTGGGTCAGCTGTCAAATTCTTATGTGTTTCTGAAAGTTACTTTCCTTATAATGCAATTTATGAAGTAATGTTTTAAGTTAGGAGGGCTGTGCGGTGTAATAGAAAATTTACAGTCTGGTCATTAGAATGTCACAGAGAATAATTCCAATCCACTGCTTTGAGTTTTCACCATTGCACTGACTGAATAAATATGAAGGTTTTGGTAATCAGAAGTATAACATCAAGTTACAATACATCAAAGTGACTTTTCACAACATTTTCTCTCATGAATGTAATCCACATCTCCCAAAATCATTGGTTCTTAATAAAGTGGTTGCCTACTGACAATGGTCACTAGTTTTTATGAGAAGTAGGCCTTAATTATCTTTAAGAATATCAATGGGTTGGAGTTTTTGGCATATCAGAGCCAATCTCATCAGCTTTGGTCTCCATATGCTGCATCTATAGTGTGGGTTATTCAGATTCTGATTCATGTCTGCATCAAAACAGACAGTGAAATAGTTATTAAAATTTAATGAGAAATGAGGTATCTGGCTGAATTTTCCCTAGCTTACCCAAATATGTGGTGGGTAGTTTTGATGCTGAGCAAAAATATAAAGGGAAAAATGTAATCAGCTTCCCACCCATTCTAAATTATGTAAAGGTGATGTTTTGCATTTTCTGCCTTGTAACTCCACTGGGATTTGACATAAAGCAGGGGAAACCACAACCTCGATGAAGATGGAGGTTGTGATTCTCTCTAAGGGTCCTGAAGAAGGGTCTCAGCCCAAAATATCATCTGTTTATTTATTTCCATAGATGCTGCCTGACCTGCTGAGTTCCTCCAGTGTTCTGTGTTTGTTGCTCCATAAAACTATGCATGCAATTCTAAAGATACACCCATATTGCTCATCTTTTTTCATTTTACCCACCTGTATATGACCTGAAGTTCGTAAGAACTGAATGAAACATACAAAATAGGACATATCAGGCCATATGCAGGGATGGTGATTCCCTCATTAGGATGTCCAGAACATGGAGGCATTGCCATTAAGTACGGTATATAGTTGGCCATTCGAGACTGAGTTAGACAGAATTTATTTGCCAAGACAGTTATGGAGGTTCAGTTGCAGAATATATTCATCACATAGACTGGTGGATCTTCAGATATTAAAGGCATCAAAGGACATAGTCAGTGCACTTAAGTGGCACCAAGGTAAAAGGTCAGCCATGATCTACTGAATGGTAGAGTATGAAGAAGCATGTCAAATGTTCTACTTCTATCTTTGGTCCTTGTGTTCTTGGACAAGCGGAAAATAGAAAAGGAAGGCACAAGAGGTACTAACATGAGGTAGTCTGCAGATGCTGGAAACCCAAAGCAACACACACAAAATGCTGCAGGAACTCAGCAGGCCAGGCAGCATCTATGGAAAAGAGTAAACAGTCGACGCTTTGAGCCAGGACTGGAAGAAAGATGAGAAGTTAGAGTAAGAAGGCGGGGGAAGGGGAGGAAGAAGTACAAGATGGGAGATGATAGGTGAAACTGGGAGAGGGGGACTGGTGAAGTAAAGAGCTGGGAAGTTGATGGATGAAAGAGATAAAGGTCTGGAGATTGGAGAGGGCAGAAGACCATAGAAGAAAGGGAAGGGGGTGGAGCACCAGGAGGAGGTGATGGGCAGGTAAGGAGATAAGGTGAGAGAAGGAAATGGGAATGGGAGAATGATGAAAGAGAGGGGGAGGGGAATTACCAGAAGTTTGAGAAATCAATGTTCATGCCAACAGGTTGGAAGCTACCCAAGCAGAATATAGGAATAGGAATGGGATGTAAAATTGAAATGAGTGGCCACTGTGAGATCCCATTTTTTCTGGTGGACAGAGTGTAGGTGCTCGGCAAAGCAGTCTCCCAATCTACACCAGGTATATATGTGACTGTGGTAGCGAGTTTGGGTGAGCACATGGTTGAAGAGTAGGAGAGATCACAAAGGGGGAACAGTGAGAGAAGGTTACACTGAACTCCCATCGGAGAGGAGATTTAAACTTTCCAAGAGTAGGCACCCTTGGAAGAGACTTTGCCATGTCATAGTAGCACAAAGACAAGAAAGTCTGCAAATGCTGGAAATCCAGAGCGATTCACACAAAATGCTGGAGGAACTTAGCACACCAGGCAGCATCTATGGATGGGAATAAACAATTGATGTTTTGGGCTGAGACGGTTCAGCAGGACTTGGACAGAAAAGGAACATTGTGTTTCTGCTGAATGGGAACATGCCTGTGGAGGGGAAATGGTTCTGCGTCCCTGGAGCAGGAAGACCACAGCACAAACTGCTCAGCTATAGTTCAACCACTGCACAGTAACATCTCAGGGGTTTGTATCAGTTAGATAATGTGATGTGGTATCTAATAAGAATAAATGTTCAGCTAGTAACGCCAATATACATACATAGGCCATTGCCTTGATTTAAATGACCCTGTAGAAATTAAAATAATTTGAACTGAGCCACAGTCCACTATTTTTGAATGTATCTGGAAGAGTGCCAAAGTGGGCTACTTTGGGTTAACAAACAGATTCACATTTCACTGGTAATTGCAACTGATGGTTTGAACAGAACTAATTTGTAAATGTGCCTTCGGGGTCATTCTGACCCTCGAACGCATTGCAATCTTATTGACATTTAACAGAAATTACAGTGGCCTGACCCCGTTTATTTGCTTCAGCACATTTCACATTGAATTGAACATGATTTTTCGACATTTATTGTCACAAAGGCCATACATGTTAGATTTCACTCTGAGACTGGATGCCAGTGGTGCCATTTGAAATTTTGGCTTGTAGTAGAATATGAAATACCCAAAGCAGGAATTAGCCACCTGGATTCTTCAGCCATTGCATTTGTTTATTGCTGCCCTTCTGCCTCTCTACTCTTTCTCCAAATCCCCCTATTTTCTTCCCAGGTCCATTTGAGAAAGACAAAGGAACTTAAACCTTTGGGAAACTGATGCAGGACAGATACACAGGGGCTTTTTGCAGCTGCTGGATGTCTTGAGCAACACACCCAAAGTGATGGAGGAATTCAACAAGTCAGGCAGCTCCTCTGGAGGGAGATAAGCAGCCAATGTTTCAAACCGTGTTCTGTCATCAGATGCTCCTCCATAATCATTCCCTCCACAAGTGCAGCCTGGCCTGCTGAGTTCCTCCATCATTTTGTGTGTGTTACAGAAGAACAGATAATGCCTGATGTAGATGACTCACGATTATATTGAACAGTGGGGCAGTTCTGAGAGACAAAGTACTTCTATTTTCAAATGTTCTTATCCCGCCTGGATAAGCGAGTGGGTGGCAGGGTGGAGATGCAGTATGGCTCCACCAAATGAGGTGTGAGGTGCTCCTTCTCTTCACTAGCCTAAAGGTCACCCTTGGGCAAGGTGTAGCACCTGCTTAGACCCCCTTCTGGCTGATCAGGGTCACATGAAGCCATGGGAGCAGGTGGTGGATGGCCATATGAGCAGCTGGAGCATATCACAAGTCCTGGTTATGTGACCACTGATGTCAGGCAGGCAAACTCTGAAGAGCATTCATAATGGCTGAGGTCACTGTCTTGTAAAGACACTGCCCAGAAGAAGGCAATAGCAAACCACTTCCATAAAAAATATTGTCATGAACAATCATGGTTATGGAAAGACTATGATCACCCATGTCATGCGTGACAGCACATAATGATGATGATGACTTTAAATTGATTGGAGGAAGGCGCAGGGGTGATGCCAGAGGTGTTTTTGTTTACAGAGAGTGGTGGGTGCATGGAACACCCTGCCAGGGGTGGTGGTGGAGGCAGATATAATATGGGCATTGAAGAAACTCTTGGATAGGCACCTAGATGACAGGAAAATGGAGGGCCATGTGGAAGAAAGGGATAGATCGATATTAGAGTAGGTTAAATGGTCGGCACAACATAATAGGCCGAAGGGCCTATACTGTGCTGAAATGTTTTATCTTCTGTTTTAAATATTGTACAATTATTTTAAAAAGCACACCACCCCTGTGCCCTGTACCATCTGAAACATGATTTTCATGATCTGTTGTAACCCAGATTGAAAAGATAGCTCAATAAAAGCTCTAATATATGAGGGGTGATAGATAAGTTCATGGCCTGAGGGGGAAGGAGTCAATTTTAGAAAACCTAGCACATTCATTTTTCAACATGGTCCTCTCCTACATGTACACACTTAGTCCAGCAGTCATGGAGCATATGGATCCCTTTTTTGTCGAAGTGGTCCACAGTAGGAATGATTAATAAGTTCATAGCCTAAGGTAGAAGGAGATGAGTCACTAACTTCAAACTTTCTGCATTATCACTCAAAGAGTTGAACTGCACATGGGTGTAACGAGAGTGTTTTGGACCTCCAGGTGGTCCACAGCAGGGGTGATTTTTAAGTTCGTGGCCTAAGGTAAAAGGAGATGAGTTATACAGCTCTCATTACAGGCAATGCAGGTCAACTCTTTGAGTGATAATGCAGGAAGTTTGAAGTTAATAACTCATCTCCTTCTAGTGCTGTGGACCACTTCTGGAAGTCCAAGACGCTGACTTCTACAAAGAAGGCATCCATCCTTATGCTCCACGACCACTGGACTAAGTGTGTAAATGTAGAAAAAATATATGTGCTTGGTTTTCTAAAATTGACTCCTTCTACCTTAGGCCACGAACTTATCAATCACCCCTTGTACTTGACTTACTTTTGAATTATTCATTGTAGTCCTATTGTGTACACGATGTTTTTTTTCATCATCCATTGGTTAAGTGAATGTAATGAAATTGCTATACAAGAGTAAAGATGAAAGTTAAAAGCACTTGGAGGAATAATCTGCCCTACTGCTTCAGAGCTATGGTTCATTAGAGAACCGGAACAAGCTTGTGTGTATTGGAAATGAGAGTTTCTAGGACTGAAGTGTGGGGGGGGGGGGGGGGAATTATATATAAGATTGTTATGAACAAATCAGTAAGGAATTTAGGATAAACTAAATTATCAATGGAAAATGGCCTATTCCATGCTTAATCTCTCTCTGATCTGGAGTCCAGGGACCCCTTGCTTAATAGTCTTGATCCACAATATAAAAAAAGGTTGGGAACCTTAGATATAGATAAATTCTCAACCAATTCAAGTCTGCCAATGTAAATATCCACTCACTGTTGTGACATGAGCAAAGTCACCATGCAGACATTTAAGCTAGTTGATATAGAAGGGTTTATTTAGCGAGATACCCTTGGAAGAAGAAACCTCTTCGACTTAATATTACATGGCCTTTCATATGCTACAGATCAAAGGTAACAGCAGGACAATCCTATAGTTATAGTGTATCTACAATGCTTCCTTTGAATTACATGTGGTTTACAAACTCCTCCTTCTTCGCACCCACACTCCAGACACCCAAAATGAGTGTTAATCCCCACTGACTCCAGGCTACATTCATGCATAGGCAGGCCTCTGAGATTTTTCCTTTGCTTCCTTTGCTTGTGATTGACCCCAACCTGCAGCTCCAGGAAGCTCAATGTTCTGAGATGCCTTTTAAATTCAATCTGCAATCCACATTCAAATCTGAAGAATGGCTGCTGTTGAAATTAATACTTGCTATATACCCTAGGTGAACTAAAATGACAGGCAATTAGAACATCAGCTGCATAGCCCTCAAGTAACATATACTCCTGACTTTGAAATGCATTGTTTTTCCTTCAAAATTAATGTCTTTAAATATTGGAATATCATCCAATAACAAGTGGAAATGCGTTTGAATCGCTTCAAGAAGACAGCTCGCCATCACCTTCCAGAGGGCATTGCAACATGCACAAAGTGTTGGAGGAACTCAGCAGGCCAGGCAGCAACAATGGAAAAGAGTACACATTGACTGTTTATTCATTTCCATAGATAATGCCCGACCTGCTCAGTTCCTCCAGCATTCTGAGTGTGTTGTTCGGATTTATAGCGTCTGCAGATTGTCTCGTGTTTGTGATCTAGAGGGCATTTATGGGTGGACAATAAATCTGGGCCTTAATACCCACAACCCCTAAGTGAATACAAAGTTATCCAAGATTATGATTAACCAATTTAGTTCCCATGCTTGTATAAATTTATTTTGTTATAATGATGTTAGTTATACGTTAAGGAAGTTGCGAAAACAAGTATAGGAATTCCCCACGAATTCCCCACTTTACCTCATGGCACTCACATTGTTTTGTACACTTTCTTTTCCATCTTGTCTTCCTGCACAGGTGACAGACATGATGCAGAAAGCACTCTTTGATTTCCTGAAGCATCGGTTTGATGGAAGGTAAGCACAATCCTTAGCCACATTTACTTTCTAGACCTTGCAATTTGTCATTTGACCTTGTGCCCTCAAAGAAACAGATTATAAAGTTGTGCAGTGTCTATGAGTAAATATCCATCAGACCATAAGATATAGAAGCAGAATTGCCCCATTTGGCCCATCAAGTCTGCTCCGCCATTTCATCATGACTGATCCATTCTCCCTCTCAGCCGCAATCTCCTGCCTTCTTTCTGTAACCCTTCATGCTGTGACTGATCACGGATTTATCAATCTTTGCCTTAACTATACCCAGTGATCTAGCCACCACAACTGCCTATGGCAAAGAATTCCACAGATTCACCATTCTCTGTCTGAAGAAATTCCTCCTCGTCTCCATTTCCCTCTGGTCTTAGACCTTCCCACCATAGGATACATCCTCCCCACATCCACTTTATCAAGGCCTTTCAATATTAGATAGGTTTCACTGAGATCCCTCCTCATTCTTTGAATATTATTGAATTATTTATTTTAAAAGATAAAGGAGAGTGTTCTATATAGCTTGAGCATTTCTGTAAAGAAATATTCTGTAAATATTTGTAAAGAAAATACGTGTCAGAGTCATAGAAAACTACAGCTCAGAAACAGGCCCTTTGGCCCATCTAGCCCATGCCAAAACCATTTAAACTGTCTACTCCCATTGACCTGCACCAGGACCATAACCCTCCATACCCCTACCATCCATGCATCTATCCAAACTTCTTTTAAACGTTGAAATTGAGTTCACATGCACCACTTCTACTGGCAGCTCGGTCCACACTTGCACAACCCTCTGAGTGAAGAAATTCACCCTCATATCCCCCTTAAGTTTCTCACCTTTCATCCTTTGACTTATGGCCTCCAGTTATGGTCCCACCCAACCTCAGTGGAAAAAGCCTGCTTGCATTTATTCTATCTATACCCCTCATAATTTTGAATACCTCTATCAAATCTCCTCTCAACCTTCTAAGGAATGAAGTTCTAACCTATTCAATTTTTCCTTATAACTCAGGTCCCCCAGTAGTGGCAACATCCTTGTAGAGAGAAGTCCTGACATTCTGAAATAAAAGAATATCAATGATGATCAGGCATCTGAAAGAGAACAGAAAATTAAGGGGCCCTAACAATTGTGTAGAGGAGTCAATGGTCTATGTTTTAGGTTATTCTAACTTGTAGCTTATAATGCCAGACTAATAGATAAATTAAATTGCTCTGGCAATTCATACATGAGTAATCAGGAGACACAATCTGGACCCATAATCTGGAGCAAAAATAAATTGCTGGAGGAACTCACCGGGTCAGGCAGCATCTGAGGAGGGAAATTAACAGCCAATGTTTTGGGTTGATACCCTTCATTTGGAATGAAAGAAAAAGGGGACATAGCCAGTCTAAAGAGGGGAGGGAATTAGAGCTGGCAGCAACAGGTGGATCCAGATGCAGCAGTGGGCGGCATGGTAGTGTAGAGGTTAGCTCACGCTTTACAGTACAAGTGATTTGGGTTCAACTCCTGCCGGTGCCTGTAAGAAGGTTGTATGATTGTACGTTCTCCTCGTGACCTCATGGGTTTCCTCCGGGTGTCCTGGTTTCCTCCCACTGTCTGAAGATGTACTGAATGGTAGGTTAATTGGTCATTGTAAATTGTCTTATGATTAGCATAGGATTAAATCGGGAGATTGCTTGGCAACGTGGCTCGAAGGTTTGGAAAGGCCTGCTCCATGCTCTTTTATTAAAAAATAAAAATTGCCAGATGGAGTAGGGAAGAGTGTAAATCAGCCTCAGAGGCTGGGAGGTGATAGGCAGAAACTACAAAGGGCTGCATGTGATGGAATCTCAAAGAAAGCAATGTGGAGCGTGAAAGCGACAGAGGGAATCAGTAGAGGGAAAGGGCGGAGTGTGAGGAATGTGTGTGTAATGGGCAGAAGGAGTGGATGGAGCAGTGGAAAGAAGCAGGGTGGGGGGTTGTGGCTGGGCATTGGCGGAGCTGAGATGATCAGGGAGAGATATAAAAAGATAGAGGGGGAGCAGGTGACTCGAACTTGGAGAAATCAATGTTCATGCCATTGGGTTGCAGACTACCTAGGAGGATACAAGGTGCTATTCCTCTAGCTGAACCTCACTCAGGTGAGGTTGAGGACAGTCTGGTCGTTGTGGGTATGGGGAGGGCTGGCAACCAGGAACTCAAGGCCATTGTGAACAGTGTGGTGCTCAGCGAAGCTGCTGCCCAGTCTGCGTTCAGTCTCACCAATACAGAGCAGCCACATCAACAGCAGTAAACAAGGATTGGAGGAGAGCCATGCGAGTTTCTGCCTCCCCTGGATGCGACATTGAAAGATGTGGATGGAGTTGAGGGAGGAGGTATAGGAACAGGGGATGCAGAGGAAAGTGCCAGGGATGGAGTGGGGATGCACAAATCAGGGAGTCACAGGGAGAATTGTCCCAGCAGAAAGTGGAGAGGGGTGGGGAGGGGAAGATGTGGCTGGTGGTGGGATCGTAATATAGCTAGTGGAAATGTTGAAGACCAGGCTAAATGGGTGTTGCTTACCTTTCTTTGTTACAGGATATCAATTACACGGGTGACAGCAGATATATCCCTAGCCAAACGATCGGTTCTAAATAATCCCAGCAAGAGGACGATAATGGAGCGGTCCAATACACGGTCAAGTATAGGTATGGCTTGAACTTATCTGTCTCCTGAGGGAAGATCAATGTTTAATTTTTCAGTTGTTTTCAAATACCCTTTGGAAATTGTATCATGGAATATTATAAAGTGAAGCTAATTTTTGCCCAATGCAATTGCTTCTTTTAATTACCTTTTTAAAATATATACTTGTATTCCAGCTAATGTAAATTTTTTTAGGATTAAACAATGCGAGAATCAAGTTCAAGTTTATTGTCATCTGACTGTACATGTATACAACCGAACAAAACCATGTTCCTCCAAACCACAGTGAAGCCACAACATATACACAGCACATAAAACAAAATAGTCCCACAAATAAATTAATAAAGTATAATTCAAAATTCATGTGAAGTGTACATTACAGGTAAACAGTAAACAGCTGACTATTCTAGTGAACAGAGCACTGTCATGGCAGGGTTTTCATTAGTCTCACAAGCTGAGCGAAGAAGCTGTTACCCAGTCCAGTCCTAACACTCCTGTACCTCCTTCCTGGGTCAAAGAGATTGTGGGATGGCTGGTGGGGATCTTCAACAATGCTTCGGCCCCTTCACATACAATACTTGTGTCACAAATAGAGGGGACAAAGAGCCCAGTGATACTCTCCATGATTTTTATAATCCTCTGTCAGGTCATGCAGCCTCTGTATCACACATCGACAATGGATCCAGGTTAGATCGCCCAGTATGAGTCCGCCAAGGAACTTTGTGCCCTTCACTCTCTCCATTGCAGAGCCATTGATGTGCAATGAAGAGTGGTCGACCTGCGCCTTCATGAAGTCCACAGTCATCTCTTTTGTCTTGTCCACATTGAACTCAGGTTGTTGTTCTCGCACCATTTATTGAGCCTTTATCTCCTCTCTGTATTCTGAATCATCACTGTCGGCGATCAGGCCACTGTTTCATCAGTAAACTTGATGATGCCATTTAGTTGGATCTAGCAATGCAGTTGTGAGTCAGCAGCTGACGGAACACACAGCACCGGAGGAGAGGGGGTACCAGTACTCAGCATGATGCAGCTTGAGGTGTTGCTGTCAGCTCAGAGTGACTGGCGTCTTTCCAACAAGAAGTCCAAGATTCAGCTGAAGCGAGGGGTTTTGAGTCCCAATGAGGATGATTTGCCCACCGGTTTCTGAGGGATGATGATTTTAAATGCCCAGCTGGTCGATAAGCAACATCCTGGTGTACAAGGTGTGGCTTTTTAGGTGGGACAGGATAGAGTAGAGGGCTGAGGCTATGGACTGAGTGGTAGGAAAGGGTCTAACGTAGCCCAATGAAGGTGGGATTTTATACGATCCATTACCAGCCACTCAAAGTCATAATTGTTAAGATCAGTACCAACGGACAGTAATCTTTTAGGACTCTTACCTTCGCTTTCTTGGTCACTGGAATGATGGCGACCGCTTTGAAACCTGCAAAGAGATTTAAAGACAACTGTTAAGCTGAGCCGTACAACCCCTCAGCACCTACCCATGTATGATCTCTGTCCCTGCAGCTTTGCATGAATTTACCGTGGTTCGGATCCTCCTCACCTTAGCTGCGGCCAGACAGGGTGCTTCTGCCTCAAGGGGAGAGGGGGCTTTCCTCGATGGCACTTTACTCATTGCATCAAATCATGCACAGAAGATATTCAGCCCATCAGGAATGATGGCATCGCCTTCGTTGACACGCAGGGTGGATTTGTAATCTGTTATGGTTTGTACATGTACGTTGTCACATGCATCATGTGTCCCTTGTCACAAAGGTATCTGTGAAATTTCTGTATGTATACTTGCTTTGACTTCATCAGAATCAGGATTAATTTCACTGGCATAGGTTATTAAATGTGCTGTTTTACAGCAGCAATACAGTGCAATATGTAACTAAAAATATAAATTACTATTTGAAATAATATATGTATATAAAATAAGTAGTGCAAAATAGAGAAAAGGGAAACAAATTGAGGTAGTTTACATGGGTTCATCGGCCATTCAGAAATCCGATGATGGAGGGAAAGAAGCTGTTCCTAAAATGGTGAGTGTGCTGTGTGTGTTTTCAGGCTCCTGTACCTCCTCCTTGATGCTTGAGCACTTGGCTCCACTACCTCCAGAGGTACTGGGAAAAAGTCACTGCTACCTTAGCTTGTTATCCTATCATTTCACATGAACATTAATGGCAAAACCTGGCCAATTCACACAAAATGCTGATAGGCAGCATCTATGGAAATGAATAAACAGTTGATGTATTGGGCTGAGACTCTTCTTCAGGACTGGAAAGGAAGGGAGGGAAGGTCAGAATAATAAGGGAGGAAGGGAGGACAAGCTTGAAGGTGATAGGTGAAACCAGGTTATTGGGGAGGGGGTTGAAGCAAGAAGCTGGGAGGTAATGAGTGGAAAAAGCAAAGGGCTGCAGATGAAAGAATCTGATAGATGACGGGATCCAGGAAGTTTTTCAGATTGAGACAGGTAGACTGATACAATCCTCTTACCTCTTCTCCTCATGTGGTGCCCCTACTCCTTCCCCTTCTTCTGTGGTCCACTCTGTTTACGTATCAGATTCATTCATTCATCTCCAGCCCTTTGCCTCTTCCATCCATCACCTCCCAGTTTCTCACTTCATCCCCCTCCCTCCCCACCCACCACCTAGCTTCAACTATCACCTTCAATCTTGTCCTCCTTCCATCCCCCCACTTTATTGTTCTGACTTCTTCTCCCTTCCTTTCCAGTCCTGAAGAAAGGTCTCTGCCCAATATGTCAACTGTTTATTCCTCTCTGTAGATGCTGCCTGGCCTGCTGAGTTCCTCCAGCATTTTGTGGGTGCAGGTTTGATACAGTAAGTGCCAGGTTTGTCATTGGCATTCATGTGAAATGATGAGATAATAAGCTAAGGTAGCAGTGATTTTTCCTGGTACCCCTGGAGCCAATGGAGCCAAATGCTCAAGCAATTACATAGTTTGTTGGTATGCACATTCTGCCAGCAAAATGTGAAAACTACCACAGACTACAATGCTGCAGTTGTAAATATTTATGTATTTGCTTTTGGACTGCAGAATCTGTTTTCTAGTGTGAAATACGAGGGGTGAATGATAAGTCCATGGCCTCGGGTAGAAGCAGTCAATTGTAGAAAACTTAGCACATTTACTTTTCCTACATTTACACACTTAGTACAGAGGTCTTGGAGCATATGGATCCCTTCTTTGTAGAAGTCAGTGTCTTGGACCTCCAGAAATGGTCCACAGCCTGGGGTGATTGATAGGTTTGTGGCCTATGGTAGAAGGAGATGAGTTTTTAACTTGAAACTTTCTGCATTTTCACTCAAAGAGTCGAACTGCATTTGCATGTAAGGAGAGCTGTATACCTCATCTCATTCTACCTTAGGCTACAAACTTATCAATCACTCCTGCTGTGGACCTCTTCTACAAAGAAAGGATCTGTATGCTCCATGCCCGCTGGACTAAGTGTGTACATGTAGGAGAGGACTATGTTGAAAAATGAATGTGCTAGTTTTCTAAAATTGACTCCTTCTACCTTAGGCCTTGAACTTATCAATCACCCCCCCCCCCACCCCCATAGAATAGACTCTTCCTCCCTGACAGACTGAATCGCTTACTGAATTAATTCTGCAGTATAAACATGAAATTATATTCAACACAGTACTTCTAGGAGGATCTGTTTCCCTCTCCAGAGTTCTAAAAAACTACTTGGAATTCAAAGCAGCTCTCAATTGCTAGAAATTACATCTTCCAAAATCAGATATTTTTCAACTATTTATATTTAAAGCTGACACAAAAAGTCTCTTATCGAACATCAGTAGTTTTCCATGAAGTAACCAAGTTGAGGAAGTTATCTTCTAATCAACAAAGTGATTTGAGCTATTGAAAATTATCTGCTTCGCATTTGTATTATGTGCAAATTTTATATCTAAAGTTGCTCTGGTTCGCTATTCCAAAGACACAGGATTAGTGTTAGTGAGTTGTCGGCATGTTGTCGCCAGAAGCATGGCGACACTTGTGGGCTGCTTAGCATATCCTTGTCGATTTGTTTTGATGCAAATGATGCACTTTGCTGTTTTTTTCAACATTCACGTAGCAAATAAAACTAATCATTAATTATTTGGATGTTGTGTCAGATCTCCAAGTGGGTTGCATTTGCTGTCGCTTGCAGGAATTACATCTTCTGGTGCTTTCTGTTTAAGCTTAAGTTTATTTTGACAGGCTTGGGGACTCCACATTACTTGTATTTTTTAAGTGGATGCCTGATTAGTACTAATGGCAGGGTCCTAGTTTAGAGAATGTTACTTCTTGCAGTGTTGGTCGGCTGAGGCACTGATGTTCTTTTGGAATTAATATGAATAAACTCTGGTTACTGTTTCAACCTCAGAGTCTGCTTTTCCTTTCACTTGTTTTCCAATATTTCCAGCTCATATTGTGACAATAACAGAATGTAAAATATAATATTGCAGTTAGTGTTACAGAGCAAGTGCAGGGCAGATAGATAAATAAAGTGCAAGGGCCCTGATTGAGTGATCAAGAGGTTTGCTCAATAGGCTTCTAACAGTGGGGTTGAGGTTATTCTTAAGCTAGTGGTGTAAGTTTTCAAGCTTTTGTATCCCTGATGGAAGGGGAGAGAAGAGAAAATGAACAGGGTGGGAGGAACCTTTAATCATGTTGGCTGCTTTCCCAAAACAGCGGGAGAGGAGAACAGAGTCAATGGAGGGGAGGATTTTTTTCTCTGAAGCACTGAGCTGTGTCACAGCTCTGCAATTTCCTGCAGTCTTGGCAGAGCAGTTACCATATCATACTGTGAAATGAGGTGTCAGGAAAGGTAACGATGATAGAGCTACCAACAATAAGCATCTTTACAGAAGGCAGTCAACACACAAATATGAATTCTTATACCACAGGAAATATACCACAGTTAGAACTGACAAATCAGCATATAGGAGAATCAAAATGTGGCTGAGCGTTTGCTGCAAAAATTACATCTCACTCAGTGTCAGCAAAACCAAAGAGCTGATTATTGACTACAGGTGTAGGAACTATAAGCATAAGCCTGTCCTCATCAGGGGATCAACCATGCAGAGAGTCAGCAACGTTAAATTTGTTGGTGTTATAATTTCAGACGATTTGTCCTGGGTTCAGCATGTAACTACATAGAAGGCGTGGCAATGCCTCTATTTTCTTAGAAGTTTGCACAGATTCACCATGTCATCTAAAACTTAGAGTATACTGGCTGATTGCGTCATGGTCTGGTATGGGAACACAAATGCAAACTGGGAAAGCAGCCAACATGATTAAAGGTTCCTCCCACCCTGTTCTTGTCAAATTTCTTCTGAAAATCCAAATTAACAACATCCACTGACTCTTCTTTGTCTATCCTGCTTTTTATTTCCTCAAAGAATTCCAACAGATTTATCAGGCAAGATTACTTTTTATGGAACCATGATAACTTTGCCCTACTTTATCATGTGCCTTCAAGTACCTGAAAATCTCATCCATAATAATAGACTCCAACAGGAGTTTCCAACCACTAAAGTTGGGCTAACTGGCCAATAATTTCCTTTCTTTTGCTCCCCTCCCTTCTTAACGGATGGAGTGACACTCTCAATATCTCAGTCCTCTGATCCAGTAATTAATGCCTCCACAATCTCTTCATCTTCCTCTTTCAAAACCCTTAGTGCTCTTTTTGAAACTGCAACTTGCCTTTTTACTCTTCCCTGAGCAGTCCATTTAATTTGGTCTGCTCAACATGCTGTTCATATGTGACCTACTTCATTATATTTTCTGCAAGTTTTGCCTTTAAACCTGCATTTGTTTGTTGTATGTGAGGCCCTGCCACAATGGCAATGCAATTTGTTTGGCCAAGCCAGTTTCTGTTCAGACACAACAATCTTATTCATGCTCACTTTAATTCCTGACTGTAACTCAATTGCATCTCAGTCTGGGGTTTCCATTGAAACAGCAATTTCAACTGCTCTTTAAATGTAAGTTGTGCTTCAGTTAAGAGACATTTTTGAATGCGTTCTTTTAAGATGCCGCAAATTAAACAATCTCTTAGTGCATCATTAAGCCTATTGACAAACTGACAATGCTCAGACAATCTCTTCAATTCAGCCATGTATGCTGAAATGGACTCTCCTTCTTTTTGATTCTGCATATGAAGCCTAATGATCTAATTACCCACTGTATAATCAAACTCATCAATCTTTCCACCGTAACCACACATTTCTGAGTTTTATTAATGGTTATTATCACCCAGTACTCGCTCTTTATGAACACTGCATTCTTCTGTTTACCGCATTTTTTTTAAACTCGATGTTTCTGACATGCTGGGCTGCGTTTTTTATTCACCATGTTGCTGTAGTTCAAATGTCTCACTGTGCTTTTGAGGAGGTATTTTTAAAATGAACACTAAATAGTTACCAGTAACCAATCTCGGGTTCATTTTAAAAATACCTCCTAGAAATATTATGCTTTGTAACTTCAAAGCATTAAACTAATTCAAAGAAAGACATGGGAATTTGAAAATGCAGATCTAACTTTCAGTTTAATTTAAGTGAGGTGCACATGTATCACGCAGTAGTGTGTTGACATATACAATTCAAGTATTTTTACATCTAACCCACAATGAATTTTTTAAACAAACAAGAATGCTTAATCAAACAATATTCAGTATATATACAAGATACTCAAATATTACTAAAATATTAAATACCTAACACTTGTCTTATGTTCTTATGGTCTAATGAAAAGATCTCCCCACCAGTGAGCACATCTACAAGGATTGCTGTTACAGGTGTCACTCACAGCACCAGCTTCAGGAATACTTATTACCCCTCAATCATCAGGTTCTTGAACCAAAGGGGATAATTTTACTCACCTGAACACTAAACTGATACCACAACCTATGGACTCACTTTTAACTCGTGTTCTTGATATTTATTGCCTATTTATTGTTATTCTGTTTGTTTGTTTTTCTCAGCTGAAGCTGGTAAAACCTAAGGTACAGGCATAGCCAAGCACATCCATTTCTCGATTGCTAGGAACTTTCGGGCTATTCTAGTGGTGTTTATCATTGTGGCTTTCTGAAGATTTAAAGTACATAGGTATTGCTGTGTAATCCTAATTGGGTAGTGCCTTTGGGATGGTACCAGTTGTTGATATTACTATCAGGACAAAGTTTACCTTGTTCATGTTCCAAAGTCTTTCAGTTGCCTCTTTTACTTCAGAATAATTCAGCATAATTTATCATTATTATTTATTTCCTTTTTGTATTTGCAGCTTGTTGTCTTTTAAACATTGGTTGTTTGTCTCTGTCATATGTGATTTTTATTAAATTATGTTTCTATTTACTGTGAATGTCTCTAAGAAATGAATCTCCAGGTACTATATAGTGCCATATATGTACTTTGATAATAAATTTACTTAAAACTTTTTGAACTTGAACTACCAACTATACTGTAAATCCTTACAAAAGGCAGACAATACTCAAATATCAATTCTTATTACAAAAGTTTATCGAAATCTGTACCAATTATTGTGCATTTTTATCAAAGGCTCTAACATAAGTCACAAAGTTACTTTTAAATAATGAACAAACCTATATTCTAAATTTATCAACTATTAGCTATTTGCATATATAAAATAATTCCATTAACCTTACTGTAGGAGCTATGTATCTGTTTTCTATCTGTGTTGTCTTTCGTATTGCACATTTATTATTGTAGCTGGTCACATGAGTGGGGCGTGGTAAAAGCAAAGAGTTTAATTACATGTTCATGCTTTGTCTTTAGTTAGGTTCAGTCAATTAGAGTTAGAGACAGCCAGGTGTGATATCTTTTTGTTGACCCCTTAACTTTACTTAATTCCACTTCAATTCACTTAGTTTCATTTAATATCGCTAGTTTTAGTTTCATTAGTTTATCACTTCAAGATTCTTTTGCTAGTTGTTTAATAAAGGACCGAATGTACTTTTTGACTTTGAATTATTATTGGATTGGATCTGAAGGCACATCATACTCATGCTTGGTCTCTAACAGAGGAGTTTGTTTGTTCGAATAGCTGTTATTATACAATTCCAAAATCTAAATAAACATGAATTTATACATGTTTACATATATTAATTTCTTTAGCCATCTCACTATACCTCTATGCTACAAGTTAAACTGAACATCCCTTTAGTATCCATTGCAGGTACAGACACTGATTTGCATCAAGAGAACAGTAGAATGATTATTGTGGATTTTAATTTCACTGGGACAAAAGAGTTTCAAATCAAACATTAAACATAGTACTTGAATGCAATATGATAGAGAAGATTATATCAGAGGTAAGGAGTCAAGAAAATGATCATTCCTGTTCTCATGATTTTCTTTTCTAGTTATTTGGAATAGGTGCATTGTAAGATCAAAATTATAAATTGTTGCGGTATGATCTTAATAAACAAGTGAAAATAATCATACGATCGAACACACCTGAATTATATTTCTTCAAGCTGAGTTATTATAGATTTGTATTTCACAGGAATTTAATCATGTGTGCTGAGAAATAAGATAATTTATTTTATTTATTTAATTTATTTATTAAGGCCAATCCTGAGTAATGAACTGGCTCCATTTTTAAAGATGTCTGCATCTCCATATTTTGTCCATAAATTTGAAAATTTTAAAGAAACACATCTTATAGCAACCATACCTCCACAGTATTGTAATGAGTGCCATCAAAAGCTCATAGACTGATTGGAAAGAACAATTGCCAAAAGTAGAGAGAAAGAGGAAACTAGTTCTGCCGTTTGTAGGAATGAACCATAGAACCATAGAACACACTACAGCACAGTACAGGCCCTTCAGCCCTCCATGTTGTGCAGACCCATATAATCCTTAAAAAAAAGTACTAAACCCACACTACCCCATAACCCTCCATTTTTTTTTCATCCATGTACCTGTCCAAGAGGCTCTTAAATACCCCTAATGTTTTAGCCTCCACCACCATCCCTGGCAAGTCATTCTAGGCACTCACAACCCTTAGTGTAAAAAAAACTTACCCCTGATGTCTCCCCTAAATTTCCCTCCCTTAATTTTGTACCTATGCCCTCTGGTGTTTGCTATTGGTGCCCTGGGAAACAGGTACTGACTATCCACCCTATCTATGCCCCTCATAATCTTGTTGACCTCTATCAAGTCCCTTCTCGTTCTTCTATGCTCCAAAGAGAAGTCCCAGCTCTGCTAACCTTGCTTCATATGACTTGTTCTCCAATCCAGGCAACATCCTGGTAAATCTCCTCTGCACCCTCTCCATAGCTTCCACATCCTTTCTATAATGAGGTGACCAGAACTGAACACAATACTCTAAGTGCGGTCTCACCAGGGATTTATAGAGTCACAACATGACCTCTCTACTCTTGAACTCAATCCCCCTGTTAATGAAACCTAGCATCCCATAGGCCTTCTTAACTACCCTATCAACCTGTGCAGTGACCTTGAGGAATGTATGGATTTGAACCCCAAGGTCCAAGGTATGAATTTCCAAGATGGCAGTCTGATGCAGCTTGCAGCGGCCACTCCGGAGCTGATTATCTGTTATTTGTGAAGTGGAGTGCTGTGCGCAATCATAATCGATTGAAAACAGACATGGGAGCACAGAGGAACATCGGGAAATCTCCAGGAAGACCTTCTTCATTGCTGCTGCTGCGGTGAGGTCTGGGACTCTGCTGGGAAGAACAGGCCCCCAGTCCTCGAGGTTGCATTGCCGATGGCCATTGTCAGGACCGTCTTAATACGCTCGGAAGAGGATGGTGCTCGGAAAAGCTGTGCCGGAGGGGATGGTCATCAGCTCGGAGGTTCGACGGACTCGGAGTCCGCTGCGGTCAGGTCGCTTTCGGTGTGTGCTGCGTCTGCGAGGCTGGGTTCAACGGAGCTTTCATTGTGAGCTGCATCTGCGAGGCTGAGTCGGGCGGCGCCGTGGAAGTCCATAGCGGGAGTATTCCTTTCTGCCACCGGCATGGGATGGCGAGTCTGTTGGGTCCCTGGGGACTTGTGGAAATTGTGTGGTGACTTCTTTTGAACTTATAGTCCTTTAACAACTTCGGACTATTTTTTACTGTGCCCATGGTCTGTTTTTTTTTTATCAATTATGCTATTGTTTGCACTGTTGTAACTATGTGGTTTTGTGCAGGTCTTGTAGCTTTAGTTTTTGGTCTTGTGTTGTTTGGTGGATTTGGTGTTCCTTTCTGGGGAATGCGCTAAGATGGTAGCGCAATATTAATACGCAGCAGCCTCTCTGGACTCTGGATTGGGGATTGCCAAACGTTATGTGGATTTTCTGGTGTAGTCTGTTTTGTCATATGCTTTTGTGATATCATTCTGGAGGAACGTTGTCTCATTTTTAAACTGCATTGCATTTGTGGTTTCTCAATGACAATAAACTGAATCTGAATCTGAATGTACAAATGCAGACTTTTAAATTTAATAATAATGTAAGCTCACTCATAAGAAGGTGTGTTCGTCTGATGTTATTAATCCAGGGAGGGACTGCACAAGTTTCATATCTACTCATGTTACAACTGTTACCCTAACTATGCAGAATCATAAATATATTGTATGACATATTTTCCTGAACATCAAATGTAATGCAAAACCTAATGTAGACTAATAATTCTCATTAGTCACTATTGTAATTGCAATTATACATTACTTTCATTATTTTCTCTAACATAAACCCAATGTCAACATTTTCTAAACTAAATCAATTGAAAGATTTTTATGTTTCCAGACTCTTGACTTCCAGTGGACACTGAACAGTTCTCTTCTCTGCTCTACCCTTTCAAGGTTAGAACATCATTACCTTTGAACTTCCCTCTCTGAATTCTTTCCAATACCTGAAGCACAGGAGTTACAATGTTCAACCTTCCTTACCACACTCTGGCTACACTACTATATAAAGCCAACATTGATATATTCAGTTCTCAATTAATATGCTGGGGATCTCTACAACTTTTGTGGCAGAAGAGTCCACCAATGAACCTTCAAAGCATCCATTTGGTAACCCTTGTCTTGTGGGCATCTGGTTCTTTCACAAAGCTCGTGATATCCCATCCACTGTAGCAACATTATCTGAATCAACTAAATGGAATTTGTTACAATACCTACTGCCAAGCTTCATACCTTCCATCTTATCAGTGGATTCCTCTTGTACCTCATCGTTGTTACATGCCATTGTTACATGGGTGATCATGGCCTCCATGACAATGATTGTCCTTGGCAAATTTTCAACAGAATTGGTTCTCCATTTCTGCCTTCTGGGGGCAGTGTCTTTGCAAGACAGGGACCCCAGACATTATCAATGCTTTCAACCCTGATTGAGGGGTGGGGGGGCTAAGCAGGTACTACAAATTACCCAAAGGTGACTTGCAGGCTGGCAGAGGGAAGGGGCACCTTAAACCTCCTTTGGTAGAGACTTAACTCCACAGCTGCTTGGAGGTAGTAACTTTTGCTTTGAGCCAGGTGCAGATGCTTTGTAGCCACCTGCCTGATGGATTTTGTGTTTTGCTCATCCTACTGAAGTCCACTATTTCATTGCAGACCTGTCTTGTCCGAGGTTCTCACTGCTATTGCAAAGCAGAATTTCTGTCACTTCACTGAAACTGTAGCACAGCAAACACATGCTCAGCTTTTGCTAACTGACATTTGAATGTTCAGCTCTGTAAACCCACAACTTTCCAAATCTGCTCATAATATATTATTTTTCTGTTACATCTCCTTTCTTTGCATTACCAACTTGCACTTCAGTCATATTTCTGGCAACATCACCTCTCCATTCAGTACCGTGTAATTTCACCATAACTCTTGGATACTTGTCCCTTGATCTCTTAACTTCAAGATTAACTTTCATTCAAGTTGAATTGTCATTCAACCATATACATGACTACAGCCAAACAAAACAGCATTCCTCTGGGGTCAAGGTGCAAAACACAGTATCAACGGTCACACACACCATACAACACATACAGTATAGATACAATAGCAGAAAACATACAATCACAAGAAACACATATGTACCTCAATTTCCTGAGAGTCATGGCCTGTAGATTGATGGTGCAGCAGTTCCTCGTCGCATGCTAGTGCAGTTGCAGATGTATGCAATCCAGCTTCTTTTCCACTGAGCGAACACTGGAGTGCAGCACCAATGGGTATACAGCTGTAGCATGCGTAGATTCTGCTCACTTTAAGGAAGTCTGGTGTTGAGCAGCTCTTCCTGCTTTTTAGTCTAGTTGCACATCTCAGATGGGTTATTCTTAAACTCCATCTGAGATAATGCTAGTGTTTCTTACCAGTACCTTGGTCACTCTCATGAAAATAATCAGCTGAATTCTCAAAGATCTTTTCTAAGTTATACCTTCCCTTACCACAACGGACAGTGGAAAAGTTCTCTAAAACAGGAAGATCATCCGCAAGCATTTTGTGTGTGTTGCTTTGGATTTCTGGCATCTGTAGTGTTAGGTTTTGTAACTTCAAAGGCTTTAAGCTAATTCAAAGGAAGACACTGGAATTGGAAATGTGGGTCTAATTTCATGTTTACTTCAAGCGAGGCATGTACGTATCACATGGTAGTGTGATGATGTATGCAATTCACATATTTTTAAATATAACTCACAATGAATTATTTAAACAATGAATTGTTTGAACAAGAATACTTAATCAAACTGTGTATATATATGTGTGTGTATATATTTATATATATACATACAAAATTGCTCAAATATTATTGAGATATTAAATATATAACACTCCTTCCTGCTTAGCTATAAACTCCAACTCAATAGAGAAAGCATCTCAACTATATACATGGTATTATATAATACATTTACTATACAGACATGCAGAGGATAGTAAATTTTAAATTGTCCCATTCAGGTCAAAAGATTTAATTGTTATGAAGGCTTTCTTACTTTTGTGGGATAATGTCTTCCCTGCCCAGGGGAATCCCTCTGCTTGGCAGGTGAGCCTTGTGGCTCTGAAACAATCTCATTTCCTGGGCCTCCTCCATGGTGATTGTTGGAGTTGACTCTCTTACTTCTCCTTTTCTCTTTCTGGATCTACTTCAATCCCTTTTTCTTTCTTACATTCCTTCTCTCTTTCTTGTTCACATTCTTTCTCTCCATCTCTTTCCCCCTTTTTCTCCTTCTAGTTTGTGTATCTTAATCTTGGGAAGGTCCACTTAGTTCAGAAGATTATTCTCTTAATGATTCTTCTTTTGCTCCCTTTATGATCTGATCTTTCTTATTTGTTTCCTCATCCAGAGCATCATCTGATGAATCCTCTGTTTTCATATCTCCACTGACTCCTTTCTCTTTGACCTTCCTCTCATCCAGCTAGGCTTTGGTCTTTGCATCTATTTTTACAAACAGCATTTTATCTCCCAATTGAAGTTCATGCAATAAACTTAATGGACACAGAGCAGATTCTGGTTCTTCATACTCACAAAAGCCGAATGCTTGCAACTTTCCTGAAGCTCCTTGAACTCTCTTCCAGTTTAAAACCAAGCCACAAGTAACTGCCTGATTAACATATCGGAAGCTTTCTCAGATAAGTTGCCTATAAAAACTGTTGTTTTCGGATCATTGATTAAAACCAAGCCACAAGTAACTGCCTGATTAACATATCGGAAGCTTTCTCAGATAAGTTGCCTATAAAAACTGTTGTTTTCGGATCATTGATTTTGTCACTTTCATGCTTCCTCTGCGCAGCATGGTCCTTCTTTGGTCCAATATGCTTTCCAAACAGAGGCACAAAGGTTGGCATCAACGCTTGTTTGCCTTCTGTTCGGCAATGGTTCATGGTTTTCGACATAGAGACAGTTGTTACATCGTCCAATATTATCTTTCATAATTTGTTTCCAGATGGCTTCATTGCAGGGGATGTGGCATGCAAATGCTGGAGGGATCTCCAATCAAGTTGTAACTGTTTCAGTCAATCACACCTCCACAGTGCTGGCCCTTCTGTTTTTACCACATGCAAGCTCAGGGTTGTTTGTTGTGTTTCACTGTTACGAATGTCATTCCCACAGGAGTTATTACTCTAGTACAGGTTCTTCATTGAATATCTGTAGACTTCAGTTTGGTATTTTTGAAATGCCATTCAAACTTATTTTGTGGAATGATTGAAACAGATGAGCCAGTGTCCAATTCCATTTTAATTAATTTCCCATTCACTTCTGATGTAAGGCATATTGCTTCTCAATTGTTAACTTTCACATTGTAAATCTTAAAGCTACACAATCCTGTCTCACTCTCATCATTATCAATTTTTTTCACCAATAACATGTAGATTAGTGCTCTTTTTGAAACTGCAACTTGACTTCTTATCTTTTTCTATTCTCTGTGTAGTCCATTTATTTTTGGCTGCCTAATGTGATCTTTGCATGTGACCTACTTTGTTGTATTTTATGCATGTATCACCTTTAAACCTGCATTTGTTTGGTGTATGTGAACCCCTGCCACAATGGTAACACAATTTGTTTGACCAGGCTGGTTTCTATTTAGATGCTGCAACTTTATTCACGCTCACTTTCATTCCTGACCGCAATTTAATCACATCTGTCTGCAGTTTCTAGTGAAACAGCAGGTTCAACTGCACTTTTAAATGTAAGTTGTGCTTCAGTTAGGAGCTGTTTTTGAATGCTTTCTTGTAAGATTGCACAAACTAATGATCTCACAGTGTATCATTATGTCCATTACTGAACTGACAATGATCAAACAATCATTTTAATTCATCCACGTACACTGAAATGGACTGCCCTTCTTTTTGATTCAGTTTATGAAATGTAAATGTTCTGCAATCAACAATGGCTTCTGTTCTAAGTTTTTCTGCATCTCTTAAACACTATCAGCATAGATCACTTCTGCCTGTTTGGTTGGAGCAATCAAATTTTGAAGCAAGCTCTATGCCTTTAAACCCAATACACTCAAAAAAATTGGTACACGTTTCTCATTGCCTCTTTCATTTGCTTCAAAATATTGCTGAATTAGCTCAGCATACAAAATCCAGTTACTCAGTCAGCAATGAAACATGCCAATCTTTCCAACAGAATCAGTCATTTCTGTCTTTTTTAATGATTATTATCAACCGATACTCACTCTTTATGAACCTGTGAATTCATTTCTGATTTTTCTTAAAAACTTGATTGTGTCTTGCCTTCTGAAGACACGTGCTGCGCTGCTTTTTTAAAAACTCAGCTGTCCTTTACTGTGCTTTTCTTTGAATTTGAATGTCTTGCTATGCTTGAGTAGGTTAGTAGCCATCTTGGGTTCATGTTAAAAATACCTCATTGCCAATAGTATGTTTTGTAACTTCAAAACATTATAGTAATTCAAAGGAATGGGAGTCCAAAATGCATGTTTAACCATGTTTACTTCAAGCAAGATGTGTACATGTTACATGGTAGTGTGATGACATATGCAATTAACATATTTTTACATGTAACAATCAGGGGTTAGAAGGACGTGGCAGTGGAACAGACACAAGTGCTGAACACAGGCGCAGAGGCCGAGTAGGGAGGTGTTATGGTCATAGCAAGCGCGGAATTGGTGCCAAGGGAGTCTTTACCCTGAGTCTTGGTCTTCGTAGAGAATTCAGGAACAATGCTAAACCAGAACTGATAGTCCTAAGAACCATGGAACAAGGTTACTCATACACGAGTCAACCAACAAACTGGCACCTTCTAGTTGTGGTCACAGGATTTTTATACTGCATTTGCTGATGGAAAGCAGGTGCTTGTAGTTAGTGGAACCTGGAAATAATTGGGAACTAAATGAGGTGACTGAGGCCCAATTCCTGAGGAAAATAACCAGGTAGACGATTGCCAGAAGGGACTGTGACAATGATGAATTATTTAAAAGAACAAGAATGCTTAATCAAACAATATATATATATATACAAAATTACTCAAATATTATTGAAATATTAAATACACAACATGGAGGATATCTTGTGTCTATGATTTGCTGCTCTACTATGAAGTTTCTTCGAGGGTTGCCTAACCTGATGAAGTTTAAATCTCTTCCATGGGGGTTCAGTGAGACCCTCTCTCACTGCTCCCCCTCTATGATCTCTCCTGGCCTCCAACTCTTTGATCACGTACACACCCTGATTTGCATCTTCTAGCTTGTCTTCCTTCCTTTCCCTCCACTTTTTTATTTTGGCACCTTTCTCCTTCCTTTCCAGTCCTGAAAAAGGGTCTAGGCCCGAGTAATTGACTGTTTACTCATTTTGCATAAATGATACATGACCAGCTGAATTCCTTCAGCATTTTGTGTATGTTGCTCATTCTCCAGATGTTGACTGGCCACTTCCAACATTTTCTGTTGTTGCTTTGGATATCTACTTTTGAGTTTCAGTCCTTTGTAGGATTCATTCAGGATAATGTCCTGAGCTTCAATGACTTTCCCATGGTCATAAGTTCAAAGTGGGAATTTTGATGACAGTTGGACAATTTCCATTTATGGTACCTCAAATAATAAATTAGTCCAAAACCTGGGCAAATTTTAGGTGGTTATCAACATTCATACCACACCCATGTATTGACCCACTTCCACATGAGAGAGCTGAGCTATCAATCCTTGACATCCAACAACTTTGCTGTTAAGGAAAGTCAAATATAACATCTTGAGATAATTAATGAGCAAATATTTAAATATACCAACAATGTAACTACTGTTAGTACTTATGAGATTGGATGAACTGTGCTGGGTAAATAAAAACAGATCGCATAGCAACTTTAGAGAGAGAAACAAATTAGTGGAAAGAAAAAGAAAGATAAAGTAAAAATTAGCTTTATTTGTGACATGTACGTTGAAACACTGAAACATAAAGTGAAATGCATTCCTTTTGTATCAGTGACCAACATTTGTCCAAGATGTGCTGAAGACAATCTGCAAATGTCACTGTGCTTCTCGCAGCGAAGTAGCATGCCACAACTTTCTAAATTTGACCGTATGCCTTTGGAATGCAGAAAGAAACTGGAGCAGCTGGAGGAAGCCCACGTGTACAATCTCCTTACAAGCAGCAGTGGGAATTGAACCCTGGGGGCTGTAAAGTGTTACACTAACTGTTAGAGTGTATTCTGGAGTGATGGAATGTAGCAAATATTAATTTCAACAGCAGCCATTCCTCAGATCCGAATGTGGATTGTGGATTGAATTTAAAATGCAGCTCAATGATGGTATAATTGGAGCTAAAGACTGGGGTTGATAGTAAACCAGGAAACTTACTCCTTTGCAACTCACACAAAATGCTGGTGGAACACAGCAGACCAGGCAGCATCTATAGGGAGAAGCACTGTCGACGTTTCGGGCCGAGACCCATCCTGACCTGAAACATCAACAGCGCTTCTCCCTATAGCTGCTGCCTGGCCTGCTGCGTTCCACCAGCATTTTGTGTGTGTTGCTTGAATTTCCAGCATCTGCAGATTTCCTTCTGTTTAACTTACCCCTTTGACCTGATATGTCTGCGTATGCATGAATGCAACTCAGAGACAGCGGTGATTAACACTCATTTTGGGCGTGTTGGTGTGAAAAAGCATTGGACTTTTAACATCAGAAATCAGCCAGCTGTTTGTTAAGTCTCCCCTTCTCGCTGTGAAATGGACACACCTCTTTTTCCCTTATTAGGGAAAGAGAGCCCCTGTGGTATGTCAAATTACCAGGTGAATGAGTAGTCTCTGGAGTACTGCAGATCTGTGTCTTTATTGCTGCACGATTGAGTGCTCAGTGGGGGGGGGTGGCGAGGGGGTCATTGCTTTGCCGCTGCTTACACGTGGGAAGGGGGGCTTTGGGGTTCTAACATTTAGCTGTCATTCATTCTTTGAGGCACTCCTCTGCTTTTGTGGATGGTTGTGAAGAAAAGAATTTCAGGATGTATATTGTATACGTTTCTCTGACATTAAATGGACTTTCGAAACCTTTGATTGATGTAATTCAAAGGAAGCATGAGGAATACATTGTAACTATAGAGATTGTCCTGCTGGTACCTTTGACCTTTAGCATATAAAAATGGGATGTAATGCTGGGTCAGGAAGCTTTTCTCCAGAGTGGCACCAAATGTTACAGCTTGTGAGAGCTGAAAGACCTCTATACGAGCAGCTGCATGACCCTCTGTGGCTTTCGTTGACAGTCACAACACTAACTGCTAGACTACCGTGCCACTCAGAGAATGTTTCAGGTTAATAGCCTCCTTGAAGTTGATGAATGCTTATTAATCAAAGCTGATCTGTTTGAATGAAATCCATCTTGTAGATGAGTTTATAAAAAGCTCATACTGTCTTCGCTGCCTTTTCTTTCAATAGCTGAAGTGCAGAGTGAAATTGAGAGGATCTTTGAGCTGGCCAGAACATTGCAGTTGGTTGTTTTAGATGCGGACACCATTAATCATCCTGCACAACTCATCAAGACCTCACTTGCACCGATCATCGTTCACGTTAAAGTTTCTTCTCCCAAGGTAAAGTATGTCATCCATAAACAGTCTTCATTTAGAATAAGGGGATTGCCTACATTAAACATGTTACAATAAAATCTTGAATAAGTGCCAGTGTGACTCAGTTGTAGCCCTTCTTGTCTACATTTAAACTCATAATTAGATGTGAAAGTAAGTTAGTATGAGTGAGTATAGTGTACTGGGAAGAAGGTGCCCGATATTACGTTTTTGCAATGTGACTGTACTGACTAGAACCAGTAATAAAATTAAGCTCCTTTGACCTTGTCAGCACTTGACATACCATGCAGAACTGAAAAGAAATCTACCATGTTGAAGTTTGTCAAAAGCTCCATTGGTAAAGATTAGAACATTTTTGCCCAAAAGCTGGCAAGTAGGACTAGCTTAGATGATGCATCCCTTTGTTTAGTGTTGCAAAACTCTATTACCCCATGTTTCATGCCGATATTAAAGGTTCCATACACACATCTTATTGAAGTTTGCTGTTCAATGTCTAAGCTTTATTTGCCTTTTTAGTCAGAGTTCGTAGTCTGTAAAAAGGTTTGAGGTATTTCTATTACAGAATATTTAGTAACTGCAAGCTATTGTACAGTATATCTGATTGTATGTGTTGGGGCATATTCTGGAGTTATGGTATATAGAAAATACTAATTTCAATAATAACCAGTTTTCAGACCTGAATATGGATTGTATTTTGAATTTAAAATGCAGCTCTGAAGAATGGTCTTCCCCGAGCTGCATTTTGGGGTTGATCATAAAAAAAGAAACTCTCCAGTTGACTTCAGGAGCCTGCATATGCATGAATGTTGCCCAGAGTCAGTTGGAAGTAACATTCATTTTGGGTGTCTGGAGTGTGGGGGTGAAGATGGAGATATATGAAAATTATATGTAATTGAAAGGAAGCATTGTAGATACATTGTAACTATAGAATTGCCCTGCTGTTACCTTTGATCTTTAGCATAAAAAATGTCACGTAATATTGGATCAGGCAGGCCTCTTTTCCCAAGAGTGTCTTGAATATGACGCCTGCTGCTTGTTTTGCTGAATAAAGACTTCTATATCCGCTAGCTTCAGTGTCTCTTTGGTGACTTTGTTCACCGTTGAGGTGTTTTTTGTTATAGAGCATTTAGTAATTGTGAGCTACTATACAGTATATCTAATTATACTGAAAGTAGAATTTCACTATTTGGAGATAGAGAATCTGGAATGGAGGAATTTGTCTTTTGCTGTTTGTTGCAAACAAGCAAAACTTTAGCTGCAGATTTTACTCACTTCTTATAAATTAGCTCAGCACTCCTCACTTTGTCCGATGGTTGAGGCTTCAAAATGCTGAGGCTTTATAAGGCACTGATGAATCATCACTTGGAGTATTGTGAGCAGTTTTGGACCCCTTATTTGAGAAAGGATGTGCTGACATTGGAGAGGGTTCAGAGGAAGTTCACAAAACTGAGTATGTATGAGGAGCGATTGATGGCTCTGGGCCTTTACTCGCTGGAATTTAGAAGAAAAACCAGGGATTTCATTGAAATCTATTGAATGTTGAAACATCTAGATAGAGTGGAAATGGAGAGGGTATTTTCTATGGTGGATGAATCTAGGACAAGTGGGCACTGCCTCAGAATAGAGGGACGTCCATTTAGAATGGAGATGAGGAGGAATTTCTTCAGCCAGAGGGTGGAATTTATTGCCAAAGACGGCTGTGGAGGCCAGGTCATTTGGTGTATTTAATGAGGAGGTTGTGATTAGTTATGGCATGAAAGCTTACAGGGAGAAGACAGGAGAATGTGGTTGAGAGGGAAATGGATCAGCAGAGTATATAAACCTGTAGAAATCTAGTGTAGTGTATAAACCTCCAGAAAACTGGTGCCTATTGTTAGCCATGGAAGCAATCTCTTCCACAATGCAAACTGCAATTAGATATCCAAAGAAAGGGGTTTGTTTGAAGATGCTATAGGCATGAAGAATATCAGAAAGCCATAATCTCAAGAGATTCTGCAGATGCTGGAAATCCGAAGCAACACACACAGAATGCTCAGCACATCAGGCAGCATCCATGAAAATGTATAAACAGTCAAAGTTTCGGTCCAAGACCCTTTATAACACTTGAAAGGAATGGGGAAAGATACTAGAGTACAAAGGTGAGGGGAGGGGAGGAGGACAGCTAGAAGGTGATAGGTGAAACTACGGGTTGGGAAAGGTAGCAGGCTGGAGAAGAAGAAATCTGATAGGAGAGGAGAGTGGATCACAGGAAGAAGGGAGGGAGGAGGGGCACCAGGGAGGAGGTGATAGGCAGGTGAGTACATGAGGTAAGAGGCCAGAGTGGGGAATAAAAGAAGAAGGAACAGAGAGGAAAAAAAAATACCAGAAGGAAAAATTGATATTCATGCCATCAGGTTGGAGGGTACCTAGACCGAAAAAGAGGTGTTGCCCCTCCACCTAAGGGTGTCCTCATCGTGAAAAAAGAGGAGGCCCTGGACGAACATATCGGAATGAGAATCGAGATAGGAATTAAAGTGGTTGGTCACTGGAAAATTCCACTTCTGGCAGATGGAGTAGAGGTGTTTGACAAATGGTTCCCCAGCTTATATCTGGTCACACCAGTGTAGAGAAGACCACATCGGGAGCACCTGGTACAATAGACGATGCCACCGGATTCACTGGTGAAGTATTGACCCACAGTTTTGCAGGTGAAGTTTTGACCCAATGGGTGAAGTGTCGATGAACACTTCTGTCACAGTGAGCGCTGGCAGCAACTCAACCCAGGAGCGGAGGAACAGCAAACTCTGTCACAGCGAGCGCTGGCAGCAACTCAACCCAGGAGCGGAGGAACATCAAATTCTGTCACAGCGAACACTGGCAACAACTCAACCCAGGAGCGGTGGAACAGCAAACTCTGTCACAGTGAGCGCTGGCAGCAACTCAACCCAGGAGCGGAGGAACAGCAAACTCTGTCACAGCGAGCGCTGGCAACAACTCAACCCAGGAGCGGAGGAACAGCAAACTCTGTCACAGTGAGCGCTGGCAACAACTCAACCCAGGAGTGGAGGAACAGCAAACTCTGTCACAGCGAGCACTGGAAATGACTCAACACAGGAGCGGAGGAACATCAAATTCTGTCACAGCGAGCGCTGGCAACAACTCAACCCAGGAGCGGAGGAACAGCAAACTCTGTCACAGTGAGCGCTGGCAGCAACTCAACCCAGGAGCGGAGGAACAGCAAACTGTCACAGTGAGCGCTGGCAACAACTCAACCCAGGAGTGGAGGAACAGCAAACTCTGTCACAGCGAGCACTGGAAATGACTCAAAACAGGAGCGGAGGAACAGCAAACTCTGTCACAGTGAGCACTGGCAACAACTCAACCCAGGAGCGGAGGAACAGCAAATTCTGTCACAACGAACACTGGAAATGACTCAACCCAGGAGCGGAGGAACAGCAAACTCTGTCACAGCGAGCACTGAAAATGACTCAACACAGGAGCGGAGGAACAGCAAACTCTGTTACAGCGAGCACTGGAAATGACTCAACACAGGAGCGGAGGAACAGCAAACTCTGTCACAGTGAGCACTGGCAACAACTCAACCTAGGAGTGGAGGAACAGTGGACACTGTCATAGTGAGCACTGGTAATAACTGAAACCCAGGAGTGGAGGAACAGCAAACTCTGTCACAGTGAGCACTGGCAACAACTCAACCCAGGAGTGGAGGAACAGTGGACACTGTCATAGTGAGCACTGGTAATAACTGAAACCCAGGAGTGGAGGAACAGCAAACTCTGTCACAGTGAGCACTGGCAACAACTCAACCCAGGAGCGGAGGAACAGTGGACACTGTCATGGTGAGCACTGGTAATAACTGAAACCCAGGTTTGGCGGAACAGCAGACTCCCATGTAGAGAGGGAAACAAGTGGATATTGATAGGAATATCAACAAAGCATCGGTGGAGTGACACTGTGAGACAATCTTTCTCCACAAAAGGGTTCCACAATAGCACTAAGTAAGGGTTTGCATTAAATGCAGGAAACTCAGGCCAGTCACAATTCACTTGACAAGAGTAAACAGAAAGCACAACGGCTTAATGCCTCTGGTTAAGACAATGATTAGTACATACATACAGATGCTCGAGAAACCTGAGAGCCCAACAGTCTGCAGCAAGCTGCAACGGCTCATGACAACTTCACCTGTGAATCCACTGTATCCTGCGGTGGCCTCTTCTAATTTCACAGAATTCACAGAAGAGGTTAAAATGTTGTTAAATCAATAAGTTCAAAAATAAGAAAAAGAGGAAATGAGTAGGTTGTTGTTGAGATCAGATTTAATATTACATATTTATGTTACATTTAATTCAATATAATTAATTAATTAAAGCTAATGCCAAAGATTGAGACTGAGGACAAACTACAAATTCCAGCTGGGTGAAACATCTCATCTCCTTGTACCTTCAACTATTTGAACATTTAGAAATGTTCCAGTTTGCATGGGAAAGAAATGAATGAAGTGGTTTGCTCTCTGAGAGCCCTTGGACTTTGGTTAACCTTTCAAGTTTATGCATCGCAGAGCTAATTATGACATGAAAACATAGTCATAGAGCTGGCTGTGAAACATGCAATGCTTTGATGTTAGTACAGAGAACATGAAACAGTACAGCAGAGTACAACCACTGCAATCCACAATGTTGGGCCAACCTTTTAACCTATGGCTAGATCAATCTATAACCTTTCCCTCCCACATTACCCTCCATTTTCTATTTCTCCTGTCCAAGAATCTCTTAAATATCCCTAATGAGTCTACCTCTACTCCCACCCCCGGCATTGTGTTCCACACACCCTCCGCTCTCTGTGAGAAAAACCCTCCTCTGATATCCTTAACTTCAAGGTGATCCCCTGCCTGTGCTACATAATTTAAACACATGTCAGCTTATTCGAGAAGAAGGGAAAGAATAAAATGGCAATTCATCGCATCAATTAATCAAAAAAGCAACAGCTGAACGGCAGTGTGAGAACACTGAGAACAGTGGTTGCTGACTCAATGGGCTGAATGGCTTAATCCTGCACTAATGTCTAATTGATCAAACGGCATCCAGCTAGTTGGTCTGTGTAGGATTACTGACTGGCTGTGATTTCTGAAATTCTGCATCTGTTTCTGGTAGCACAGAGTACACTGTAGGTCAGATGTCTGTTCTTAATACTCACATTTGAGTCCAGGGATGTTCCTCTCCTGATGTACTGAGTGCATACTTCATAGCTGATGTGCACGATTGGTAAATTGCTTTTATTATTGTTGAGTGTACTGAGGTACAATGAAAAACGTTCCGTATAGATCAATTCATTGCGACAGTGCATTAAGGTAGTACAAGGCAAAACAAAAATTGGGCAAAAATGGTGTGGGTTTTCTTCAGGTCCTCCAGCTTCCTCCGATGGTCCACAGGTGTACCAGGTAGGTTAGTGGATCATTGTAAATTGTCCTGTGATCAGGTTGGGGTTATATCAAGATTGTCGGAGGTTCCTGGGTGATGGGACTCAAAGGGCCGAAAGGGCCTGTACTGTGCTGTAGTACTAAATTACGGAGTGCAGAATAAAGTCTTACAGAACAGAGAAAGTGCTGTATAGGTAGACCAAAAGGTGCAAGGCCATAACGAGGTAAATTGTGAGGTCTAGAGTTCATCTCATCATACTAGGGAACCACTGTTACAGGAGCAGGATAGAATCTCTCCTTGAACCAAGTGTGTGTGCTTTCAGGCTTTGTACCTTCTGCCCCAGGAGAGGTGGGGGAAGACAGAATGTCCAGGCTTGCTTTCTTACTGAGGCAGCAAGAAGTATAGACAGAGTTATTGAGGGGAAACTGGTTTCTGTGATGTGCCAAGCTGTGTCCATGACTCTGTACAGTTTCTTGTGGTCACAAGCAGAGTAGTTGTCATATAAGGCTAGGTAATAAGAACTGGTGAGGGTCAAAGGAGATGCGCCAAATTTCTTTTGACTCCTGAGGAAGTAGAGGCGAGGCTGAGCATACTTGGCCAACGTGGTTGAACCGGGATAGCTATTGGTGATATTCATTCCTAACTGCTTAAAGCTCTCAACCACCTTGATCTCAGCTCTGGTGAGCATCTGCACCCCTGCCCCCCTTCCAGCAGTCAATGTCCAAATCTATCGTTTAGTCAATACTGAGTGGAAGATTGTTATCGTCATGTCTTTAATTCTTTTCTGTGTTCCAACTCATCATTATTGCTGATTTGGCCAACTACGGTGGTATCATCTGCAAACTTGTAGATCAAGTTAAAGCAGAATCTGAACGCACACTATCGGTATTATTACAGGACCATTCATTCAATTGGATCCCTAGATTTCATTAATACAAAGGGAGATGATATGTTTTCCTTTTAAATAATATTAATCTTTCAATTATCTTATATCAGTTAATTGTGCTTTACATTAATTTATAATTCCACATTTTATTGATAATCTTTAAAAATTTATTGGATTGTTAATATCGCTTTGAACTGAGGAAGAAACTTTTCATGCAGAGTGTGCTGAATAGGGTGGTGGAGGTAGGTACTTCCACAGCATTTAGGAAGGACCTGAAGGAGCTCTTGAATCGTCAAGGTATTGATGGCTCTGGTCCAAGTGCTGGTAAATTGGATTAGTACTGGATAGATGGTCAACGTGCACATGGGATTTGGTTTATTAGTATCGTCACGTGTACCAAGATACAGTGAAATACATTATGTACATACAGATCAAATTGTTCCACAATGCACTGAGCTAGAATAAGGTAACACAATGCAGAGTACAGTGTATAAGCTGCAGAAAACATGTAGTGCAACTAAACAATAAAATGTAGGGTCACAACAAGGTAGATGGTGAGGATGAGTCCATATTATCGTAGAAGAAGTCCGTTTCAAGGGTCTGATACCAGGGGTGCAGGAGCTGTCCTTGCTTGAGCCTGGTGGTATGTGGATTCAGACTTTTTATATTTTCTGCCTGGCGGGAGCGGGGAGAAGAGAGAATGGCTGAGGGAAAGTACCAATGCTATGCTGCATGACTCCACGTCACTGATGATCAGACAAATGACAACATAAATGTTGTAAGTTCATTAGGTCGGTCTATAGGTGGTACCTGAGACTAGTCATCATTAACAGCCTAGTCCGCTTCATGGTTCGGCCTTGGTGGCAAATCCTCGAGGTGAAGGTCATTGAGAGCTTGGCAGCTCAAAAGGCAGTGTTGCATCAGGACTATTGCGCTGGGCGTGAGACAGGCTCCAAAATGCATTATACGGGCTTCAGGCTGTGCAAGGGTGCAGTGGGAATCCAAATGGAAGTTTCACATGTCTTCACTGTGGAGGAACAAATTGATCTCTGCCTTAACTTACTATTCATTGGAGCGTAGAAGGTTGAGGGGGGATTTGATCGAGGTATTTAAAATTTTGAGAGGGATAGATAGAGTTGACGTGAACAGGCTGTTTCCATTGAGAGTAGGGGAGATTCAAACTAGAAGACATGATTTGAGAGTTAGGGGGCAGAAGTTTAAGGGAAACACGAGGGGGTATTTCTTTACTCAAAGAGTGATAGCTGTGTGGAATGAGCTTCCTGTAGAAGTAGTACAGGCCAGTTCAGTTGTGTCATTTAAGGTAAAATTGGATAGGTATATGGACAGGAAAGGAGTGGAGGGTTATGGGCTGAGTGCGGGTAGGTGGGACTAGGTGAGATTAAGAGTTCGGCACGGACTAGGAGGGCCGAAATGGCCTGTTTCCGTGCTGTGATTGTTATATGGTTATATGGTTAACTTACTACTGCATGTAGAGCAGGGTTTCCCAACCCTTTTTATGCCATGGACCCCTACCGTTAACTGAGGAATCCGTGGACCCCAGGTTTGGAACCCCTGATTTAGAGTTGAACCTTAATATCTTGAGTGCTTCGGTATTGTAAGTTTACTGACTGAAGAATTTGCTTTGTTTTACCAGGTGCTGCAGAGGTTGATAAAGTCCAGGGGAAAGTCACAGAGTAAAAACCTCAATGTCCAGTTGGTGGCAGCAGATAAACTGGCACAGTGTCCTCCAGTATGTAACAGTTCACCAATTCCTGACATTAGCAGGTGTACTTTAACAACATTAAAACTACTATAAAAAGTGTCGTTACAATATGGGATAAAACAACTCTTCAAAGCTGTTGTTACAACCTGGCATCTGTTCCCACCCTTTTCAGTAGATCTGATCCCAGCAGAAAAGTACAAGTTTTGAGAATTCAATTCAGCTTAACTACTGCTTTCCTTTCACAGACAACCTCGTAACTTCATTCAGATTGAGACATTTAGACTGAATGTTAAACATTCAGACTTAAAAGTAAACTAAATTGTCATTAATTATTCTGAATTCATGAGCTGGTTATGAGTTACTAAGTCATAACCATGTGTGTGGAACAGGACTAAAATATATTTTAAAACTTACGCATACAAACATCATGTGTGAACTGCATCAAAATTCATCAATTGCTGTGAATAATCTGACTTGCATCACTTAAAACAGACAGATCTTGTTTTATTGATTCAGATGAATATGTCCTTCTGGCCCTGCGAGCCATGCCATCCAACAAGCCCCAAATAACCCCAATTTGAACCTAACCCAATCATGGGATAATTTACAATGATCAAGTAACCTACCCCGTATGCCTTTGGACTGTGGGAGGAAACTCGAGCACTGGGGAAAAACTTATGCATTCCACATGGAGGACGTACAGATGCTCCTTACAATAGACTGAACTCTGAATTCTAACACCCTGAGCTGTAATAATGTTGTTCATACCACTACACTACAGTGATGCCCATATATGGTGTTCAAAGTTCCACTTTCTATCCTCTAATCCATCCCAAACCTCCCATTTTCATTTTCACCAGCCCCACATCCTATTTTCTCCCACAACCTAGTTCTGTTCAGTGGTCTGTACAATGATTAATTCCAACTAAGCCTTAAACTGAGAGCTTTGAGAGCTTCAACTTTGAGATCCTGCTTCATTGCTTTGATTCTTGGACAACCTTTCAATTGACTCTCCCTCTAGTTTTATATTTTTCATCTTATCATTCTTATTTGCTGTGTTTTAGTTCAGTGGCTTGTGAGTGGCTTAGTTCAGTGGCTTGTGAGGTTAATTACTGTATACTCCTTAAGTATTGCACAAGATGACAAATCAAGTACAACACAATTACAGGTCATTCAGATAATTTAGTCTATATCCCATTAGATGTTTTGTGGGAAATCCATTCCACCTTGATTTGTCAATCCTTCTCCCCTTTCTCCCAATATGTTTATCTAGAGTCACAGAAAAGTACAGTAAAGAAACATGCTTTTTGGCCCATCTAGTCCATGCCGAATCATTTAAACGCCCATCAACCGGCAACCTGACCATACTCCTCCCATTCAGTTACCTATCCAAACTTCCCTTAAATGTTGAAATCGAGTTTACATGCACCACTTGTGCTGGCAGCTCATTCCACACTCTCACAACCCTCTGAGGGAAGAAATTTCCCCTAATGTTCCCCTTAAAATTTTCAACTTTTACCCTTGACCAATGATCTCTAGCTGCAGTCTCACCCAACCTCAGTGGAGAAAACTAGCTTGCATTTACCCTGTCTGTACTCCTCATAATTTTGTATACCACTATCAAATCTCCCCTCAATCTTCTACATTGCAAGGAATAAAACCCTAATCTACTCAATCTTTCCCTATAACTCAGATCTTCCAGTCCCGGCAACAACCTTGTAAATTTCCTCTGTATTCTTTCAACCTTATTTACATCTTTCTTGTAGGCAGGTGAGAAAAACTGCACAGAGTACTCCAAATTAGGCCTCACCAACGTCTTTATAAAACTTCAACATAACATCCCATCTCCTGTACTCTATACTATGATCTAAGAAGTCCAATGTGCCAAAACCTTTTTTTACAACCCTAATTTTCCTTAAATGCATCAACACAATTTAACTCAATTTGTCCATCACTAAAAAAAGTCTTAACTTTCCTTTGGATTTAGTTTTGTCTTTCTTGTTACTTCTAGATATGACTCCTGCACAAGCAGAAACATCTCATCCATCCCTCATCCCCTGTACCGATGAATAGCAACTCCCTGGTAGTTACAGCATACCAGTTCAAGTTCCATTCTCTCAGTCATTTTTCACCTTTTCCTCAGGTTCCACATCCTTTCTGATATATAAGAGGTCAGACTGTTCATATTAATCCAAGTGTGTTCTGACATGATCTAAAATAACCCTCATGATTTACCATTCACTTCTTATAGAAATAAACTGAATAGTTTTCATTTTATGGCCTTTGCAGATTTCAATCCCTTGATCTCTTTGCTCTTCTAATGTTTTTGAAGTATTTCTACCAGCACGTGCAACAATACACCATGCGATCAACCTACAAAGGAGAACTACTCTCCAATAGAGCTAAGATCAATGCCAAAATTTTAAAATCCCACCGAGCTAGTTAATTGAGCACCGAAGACACAAGAGACTGTAAATGATGCGATTTGGAGCAAAACAGTAAATTTCTGGAGGAACTTAATGGGTCAGGCTGCTTCTACCGAGACAAAGGGAACATTGATGTTTCAGGTCAAGATCCTGCATCAGGACCAAGAGTCTCCAGGAGAAACATCCACTGTCCATTTTCATCCACAGATGTTGCCTGACTCACTGAGTTCCTACAGCAACCTCTATTTTGCTTTAAACATATAAAATTACTGTTCAGATAATATAAGACACAAAAGATTCTGCAGATGCTGGAAATCTTGAGAAACACATGTACACAAAGTTTTGAAGGAACACAGCAGGACAGGCAGCATCTATGAAGGGAAATGAACAGTCAGCCCAAAGCATTGAGTATTCATTTCCCTCCATAGATGCTGCCTGACATGCTGAGGTCCTCCAGAATTTTGTATGCCTTTCTCAAATCAGATACGATGTTATGCACAGGGATAGATCATTTCACACACAAAATGCTGCGGGAACTCAGTAGGTCAGGCAGTATCTATGGAAAAGAGTAAACAGTTGACATTACAAACCAAGACCCTTCTTCAGGACTGAAAAGGAAGGGGGAAGGTGCCTGAATAAAAGGGTAGGGGGAGGGGAAAGAGGCTAACTGGAAGGTCATAGGTGAAGCCAGGTTGGTGGGAAAGGTCAAGGGCTTTCAATGTCACTTTAGATTTCCAGTATCTGCAGACTTCCTTGTGTTGTAGATCATCTGATCCTTTTTACCTGTGTTACATGTTAGTCTATTCTCTATGTGTTGAATAAGCAATTCTACAAAGAAAACTGCTGTGAAGTAATAACATGAAATTTAATCCTTCAAGTTATATTTTGTATTATTTAAGTTTAAAATTATAATTGGTTTGGAGAAATGAGTCTAACGTTCTCTTCATTTGACAGGACATGTTTGATGTCATCCTGGATGAAAACCAGTTGGAGGACGCATGTGAGCATTTGGCAGACTATCTTGAAACGTACTGGCGTGCGACACACACCCCCAGCAGTGCACCTCTGAATCCATTACTGGGCCGGAACTTAGGTAGTACTGCACTGTCAACATATCCTTCAGCTATCTCTGGGTTACAGGTATGAACACAAACAACGTGGTTACCTGTGGAATTAACAGGACAAAGTAAGCTGTGACCCATGCTTCAGTACAGATAATTGAACACCCTGGTACACAGGTGCAAGATTAACTCATTAATCATTTGGGAGGTATTGCATTTTGGGAGAACTTACTCAGTGATTGGTAGAGCCCTGGAGTGTTATGGAGCAGATAGGCTGAGGAGTTCGTTTGCATAGTTCATCACAGTTAGAAATGGTGGTGTCCATAAGTCAGGGCTTTGGAAAGTTTGTTTGCTGATATATAAGATATCCTCCAGGCCACGCTTGGAGTATTGTGCACATTTTTGGTCAGCCTGTTATAGAAAGGAAACTGGAAGGAGAGCTGAAAAGATTTACCAGGATGTTGCCTGGACTTGGGGGCCTGACTTACAAGGAGACATTAAGTAGACTGGGACTTTTGGAGACTGAGGGGTGATCTGGTGGTGTGCATTTGGAATGAACTGCCAGAAATACTGATTGAAATGGATATATCGGCAACAATTAAAAGCCATCTAGATAAGTACATGGAAATAGGAGAGGTTTAGAAGGCAATAGAGCAATCATGGGCAGATGGTCGAGTTGTGCTGAAGTGTCTATTTCCATAATGTATAACTCAATGTAAGGCATTCCTCATTCAGTGTAAATAGTTCACCTTCAAAGATTCAAAGTTCATTTATCATCAAAGCATGTATGCAGTATGCAACTCTGAAATTTGTCTTCCAACAGGTAGTCACAAAACAAAGAACCATAGAAAAAACCTGTTCAAAGAGAAACATCAAACATCAAATCCCCTTCCCCCACGTGCAAAAAATATCATGCGATCAGCAACAAAAATAATGAGCAAAAGCACAGAATATAAAAAACACAAAATCAAAAGGCATATTTTAGTACAGTTCAGCTCAGTGTTCATTAGCTGCAGGCCAGCTTGATTTAAAAATCACACAAAAGTAGTAAACATGGGCACCGTCCACCAACAGCATAGAGGGAGAGAGAAATCACTCGAATGCAAAGGCCTTCCCTTGGGAGCAGCAAGCGAGACGGAGAGAGAAGCCACCATATGCCAACACCTTCTCTGACTGCACCAGCCTCAATGATTTCAATCTCCCTCAGTGCCTTAGCCAACAAGATTAAGCTTCACATAAAAATAATAAATTTGTCAGCTCTAAAATGAATTCTGCATTGTGTCTACTGCTCTTCCCAGCCTAGATATAACCTTATTGTACGAGGGGTGATTGATAAGTTCATGGCCCAAGGTAGACGGAAATGAGTTATTGTTCAAACTTTCTGCATAATCACTCAAAAAGTTGAACTGCATGTGCATGTAACGAGAGCTGTATAACTCATCTCCTTCTACCCCAGGCCACAAATTTATCAATTGCACATGCTGTGGACACTTTCTGGAGGTCCAAGATCTGTATGCTCCACAATGTGTAAATGTAGGAGGGGACTATGTTGAAAAATAAATGTGCTAGGTTTTCTAAAAATTGACTCCTTCTACCTTAGGTCACAAACTTATCAATCACCCCCCCCACCCCTCCGAACTAGTTCTTCAGTTCCAGATTTCAAGAGCAGTATAATTCTGCTCCACAGAAAAATAAGTCATCATTTAAATTTGGAAAAATGAAACAACTCATCTGTTAAACCACATCAAATCTTTGACATACCAAATACGTTATACAGGAGTCAATTTCTTTCTTTTAATTTTCATAGTCCTGTTCAACTGCAGCCACAGCATCTGGGAATTCACTGTCAGTTAATGAAATAAGCCCCAGATTATGAGGCTACCTTCAATTCCAGTAATCAGCCTTTTTGTAATGGCTCATCTGTTTCACTACACACTTATAAGACCATGACACCATAAGACATAGGAGCAGAATTAGGCCATTCTTCCCATCAAATCTCTGCCATTCCATCATGGTTGATTTATTATTCCTGAGAATCAGGATTAATATCACTGCCATATGTTATGAAAATTGTTGTTTTGTAGCAGCAGTACATTGAAATATATAATAAAATTATAAATTACAATGAGTATATATAAAAAAAAGAAAATTGAATTAAATAAGTAAAGAAAGAGAAGGAAAATACCGAGGAAGTGTTCATGGGTTCATTGTCCATTTATAAATCTGATGGCGGAGGGGAAGAAACTGTTCTTAAAATGTTGAGTGTGTGCCTTCAGGCTCCTGTACTTCCTCCTTGATACTAGCAATGAGAAGAGGGCATGTCCTGTGTGATGGGTGTCCTTAATGATCGTTTTCACTTATTGAGGCATCTCCTTTTGAAGGTGTCCTGGGTGCTGTGGAGTTTAGCGTCCATGAACTCTAGACTAGTTCCTTCCCTTGATAAGATCTTTCTGTGGCCCAGTAAATGATATGATCCAATGCACTCAAATAATTTTATATGCTGATCTATCTATTTTTTTAAAATCTCTGACTGACAAGGAATGCTATCGTAGCACACCAAACTTCACTAAGAAGTGGTGAAATGCCACATTGAACCAATATTGTAGCATGAGTGAAAAACTATCGGAAGTGTCTTGTAGGTTTAAGAGTTTCTTGATTTTGACCAGTTGCAATGAAGGGATGGGATAGATTACCAGCTGTATTATCAGGAAGGGAACTTGAGGGTATTAATGTTCTTATGCACTTGCATGTTTTTGGTAACTAATTATTTATTTATCTGCCATAATTTGCGATAGTACCGATGTGGATCAGACTATAAACAGACTCCAAATGTAATCTTCCCATTTTTAAAATTCCCTTGACTTTATCAATGACCTTCTGAAAACATGAGATCCAAAGTTGTCCTCAGGGTTGCCTATGTGTGACAGTTGTGATGGTTTGGATAAGTGAACAACTTATAAATTTCAAAGTTCAAAGTAAATTCATTGTCAAAGTATGGATATGTCATGATATACTGCCTTGACATACATTTTCTTGTGGGCTTTTACATGAAAATAAAGAAATACAATAGAATTTATGAAAAAGTATACACAACAAAGACTGACAAACATACAATGTGCAAAAGATGACAAATCGTGCAAGTAACAAATAAAAAATAAATAATTAATGCTGTGAAAATGTGTTGTAGAGTCAATGTAAGTGAGACTATTGGTTGTGGAGTCAGTTCTGCAATGAGATGAATGAAGGTATCCATGCTCGTTCAGGAGCCTGATGGTTGTAGAATATTATATAGACTCAGTGGCCACTTTATTAGGTACCTCATGTACTTAATAAAGTGGCCACCCTGTGTATATTAATGGTCTTCTGTTGCAATAGCCCATCCTACTGTCACCTTTCAGTCAGTCTGGCCATCATTCTCTGACCGCTCTCCTTAACAAGGAATTTTCACCCACAGAACTGCCGCTCCATTCTCTGTCAACTCTAGCGACTGTTGAATGTGAAAATCCCAGGAGATCCACAATCTCTGAAATACCCAAACTGCATAATCTGGCACCAACCATCACCCCACAGTCAAAGGGTCTTAGATCACATTACTTCCCTATTTTGATGTTTGGTCCGAACATCAACTGAACCTCTGGACCATGTCCGCATGCTTTTATGTAATGGGTTGCTGTCACCTGATTGGCTGACTTGATATTTGGAACAATGAGCAGGTGTGCAGGTGTACCTAACGAAGTGGCCACTGAGTGTAGTTGCACTGATTTCATCCCTTGCTTTCCATGATGAGAGATAAACATGTTCAAATATTGCACATTAAGCTTCATCAATTAACAATGATCTTTCACGGAGATACTGCTAGGCTTTTATATCCTCTTAAAATTACAGTACTGCTGAGAAAGAGGTGCCTCTATAGGAGAAGTACTTAGTTAATTGGGCCTTTAGTTCCTAGTGGAGTGTAGCCCATCAATAACCTCCCATTTCCATCATCCTCTGAAGTCGATGGTATGGTTGGAGTTCATCAATGCTCCTGCAATCCATTGTATCCATTGTACAGGTGATTGGCCTATACAGCTTCACAAGAGCCTGTTGGCCAGCCTCACCCATTTCCACCTCTCATGACGGGGTTGTTGGGCTGGACTTTGAGAGGCCTAGAGGCGATGCATTCTAACTTAAGAACGAACTTTTCTCCTTTCCCGAATACTAACTACTGGTGTTTCAAATCCATCTGTCAAGCACAAATAGAGGAACTCTAAACAATATTTGTTCTGGTTCTTTCCACATTAATAGTGAGAATTCAGACTGTTATGATGAGATTCAGAATCAGAATTGGAATCAGGTTTAATATAACTGGCATATGTTGTGAAATTTGTTGTTTTGTGGCAGCAGTACAGTGCAATAACTAATAATGAAAACTGTACATTACAGTGTATATATACACACACACACACACACACACACACACACACACACACACACACACACACACACACACATATATTTAGAAAGTTAAATTAAATAAGTAGTGCAGAAAGAGAAAATAAAAGTAGTGAGGTAGTCTTCATGGGTTCAATGTCCATTCAGACCATCTGATCACAGAGAGGAAGAAGCTGTTCCTGAATTGTTGAGTGTGTGTCTTCAGTTTTTTGCATCTCCTCCCTGATGGTAGCAATGAGAAGAGGGCATGTCCTTGGAGACGAGGGTCCTTAATGATGGATGCCACCATTTTGAGGAAAATGTTAGTATCTGTATAAAGCTACATGTTAGAGTAATTCTAGACAGAATAAATACATATAATAAAAAACTTTGCAGGTTTCTAGAACCTAATTAATTTGACTGCAGCAGACAGCCAAGGAGCATACCTCCCTTTCCATTTAAGAACCCTTCCAAGCTTCTCATTATTTTTAATGAAAGCCCAGGGAGACTGAGTTGCTATTAGGATCTTTCATTAAAGTGATGATAACTACCCCTGAAGTTATTCATTTATTCATATGTTTGGAAAGGTAAAACTCACTTACTTAATTTTCAGAGATCTCTTCACTGGTTATTGCACCTAGTTAGTTATTGAAATTTAGTGTTGATTATTTAAAAATTCTTGATACCGAATTATATACAGTACATTGAGTCAGGTTTGCAGTGCTATGGAACTGATCTATCATTATTCAGTTAACCAAGCTTGTTCTAAAATCTTCATCCTATTTTGCTTAATATGCACTGAACCCTTTATAAGCCAATTCCCAATATCTCTGTACACATGTGAATGTATGTGTTTGCTAAATCCTCATAAATTTTCTGAAGTTATTCGGCACTATTGCTCAACTGGATTCTCTTAATGTGAATCTGTTTTCCATTCCTATTATGTGAATTGCAATTAGCTCCATCTGGAGTGGAGTCCTTTAATATGTCTATTACCTCCTGATTACTGTTAGTATGCATGCACTTGGGAAAGGAGGCGGGCTTAACGAAACATTCGTCAGAATAGGGGAGCTAGTTAAATTGGTCAACTTTACTTGTGCTGGCTGCTAGGTTTAACATCTAATTTCTTCTTGGTATAGAGATGCCTAACAGAGAGAATATGATCACTCATAAATACATAAAAATCAAACATCTCTATTAACACCCTGGTGTGGTTTTACCTGGGTGAGAGAGAATACATAACTCCATAAGACAAAGGAGCAGAATTAACCCATTTAGACTATCAAGTCTACTCCACCATTCTATCATGGCAGATTTACCCTCTTGCCTTCTCCTGGAAACCTTTGACATCTTTGTCTATCCATCCTATTATTTTCTCAAAGGACTCCAACAGATTTGTCAGACAAGATTTCCTCTTCAGGAAACCATGCTGACTTTTGCTTATTTTGTCATGTGCCTCCAAATATCCCAAAGCCTCATCCTTAATGATCCAACCACTGAAGTCGGGCCAACTGGCCTGTAGTTTCCTTTCTTCAGCTTTGTTCCCTTTTTAAAGAATGGAGTGACATCTGCTATTTCCCAGTCCTGTGGAACCATTCCAGAATCCAGTCATTTATAAAAAAAATCATTACTAATGCTGCCAACATCTCTTCAGCTACCTCTTTCAGAACCCTGGGTCCATCTGACCCATGTGACTTATCTAGTTTCAGCCCTTCAAGCTTCTGAAGCACCTCCCCTTAGTAACAGCAATGATACTCACTTCTGCCCCTTGACACGCTCACATTTTTGGCATTCTGCTAGTGTCTTCCACAGTGAAGACTGATGCAAAATACTAACTTCCTCTGCCTTTTTTTGTCCCTCATTACTACCTCGCTGACATCATTTTCCAGCAGTTTGATATCTATTCTCGTCTCTCTGTTTATACATTGAAAAATCTTCTTGTGTCCATTTTTATATTACTAATCAGCTTAACTTCATGTATCATCTTTTCTCTCCTTATGGCATTTTTGTTGCCTTCTGTTGGTTTTCAAAAGCTTCCCAATCCCTTACCTTCCCACTAAATGTCGCTATATTATGCGTCCTCTCTTTTGCTTTTTTACTGCCTTTGACTTCCCTGCTCTGCCACAGTTGCCCCATCCCTTTTATGTTTATCTTTGAGATGTAACTTTTCTGTGTCTTCCAAATTGCTCTCAGAAACTCCAGCCCCGCTGTTCTGCCATTATCCTTGCTAGTGTCCCCTTCCAACCAACATTGGCCAGCTCCTCTCTCATGCCTCTGAAATTCCTTTTACTCCACTGTAATACATCTGATTTGAGGTTCTCCTGAAAAGGCAGGGTGAATTATATCATATTATGATCACTCCCTCCTAAGGGTTCCTTTACTTTCAGCTCCCTCATCAAATGAGGTTCATTACACAACAGCCAATGTAGAATTGTCATTCCCTTAGTGGACTCAACCACAAGCTGCTCTACAAAGCTATTTCATAGGCATTCTACAAATTCCCTCTCTTGGGATCCAGCAGCAAACTGTTTTACTCAATCTACCTGCATATCCCAACACTGACCTTTTACACACCTTTTGTATCTCCCTACAAGTACCTGGGGTGGAACTAGATGACAGACTTGAGTGGAGCACCAACACAGAGGCTGTGTACAAGAAGGACCAGAGTCACTTCTACCTCCTGAGGTGACTGAGGTCCTTTGGAGTATGCAGGCCTCTCCTTCACATGTTCTACAAGTCTGTTGTCACCAGTGCAATTTTCTATGTGGTGGTGTACTGGGGCAATGGCATCAATGTGGATGATGCCAACAGAAAGGCTGGCTCTGGTATAGGAGTCAAACTGGAGACACTGGAGGCTGTGGTAGAACAAAGAACCCTATGGAAAATCCTGGCATTCCGGACAACGTTTCTTACCCTCTTGCCACCTTGGCTTAACAGAAGAGTAATTTTAGTAATAGATTAAGACAATTGCACTGCTCCAAATAGTACTATATGAGGTCATTCTTACCTTCAGCCATTAGGCTCTATAGTTTCAACCTGTAGCCAGGGGAATGATGACCCCATCCAGTTAGACTGTATGTGGTAACTTTTTAAAATTCTTTCTACTTTTCTTTTAATATTTATTTCTGTGCACTTGTAATACTACTGTGGTTTCAATAGACAATAGGTGCAGAAGTAGACCATTCGGCCCTTCGAGCCTGCACCACCATTCTGAGATCATGGCTGATCATCTACTATCAATACCCGGTTCCTGCCTTGTCCCCATATCCCTTGATTCCCCTATCCATAAGATACCTATCTAGCTCCTTCTTGAAAGCATCCAGAGAATTGGCCTCCACTGCCTTCCGAGGTAGTGCATTCCAGACCCCCACAACTCTCTGGGAGAAGAAGTTTTTCCTTAACTCTGTCCTAAATGACCTACCCCTTATTCTCATGCCCTCTGGTACTGGACTCTCCTAGCATCTGGAATGTATTTCCTGCCTCTATCTTGTCCAATCCCTTAATAATCTTATATGTTGCAATCTCCTTAATTCCAGCGTGTACAAGCCCAGTCTCTCTGACCTCTCTGCGTGAGACAGTCCGGACATCCCAGGAATTAACCTTGTGAATCTATGCTACACTTCCTCTACAGCCAGGATGTCCTTCCTTAACCCTGGAGACCAAAACTGTACACAATACTCCAGGTGTGGTCTCAACAGGGCCCTGTACAAATGCAAAAGGATTTCCTTGCTCTTGTACTAAATTCCTTTTGTAATAAAGGCCAACATTCCATTAGCCTTTTTCATTGCCTGCTGCACTTGCTCATTCACCTTCAGTGACTGATGAACAAGGACTCCTAGATCTCTTTGTATTTCTCCCTTACCTAACTCTACACCGTTCACATAATAATCTGCCTTCCTGTTCTTATTCCCGAAGTGGATTACCTCACACTTATTCACATTAAACATCATCTGCCAAGTATCTGCCCACTCACCCAGCCTATCCAAGTCACCCTGAATTCTCCTAACATCCTCATCACATGTCACACTGCCACCCAGCTTAGTATCATCAGCAAACTTGCTGATGTTATTCTGAATGCCTTCATCTAAATCGTTGATGTAAATCGTAAACAGCTGTGGTCCCAATACCGAGCCCTGTGGCACCCCACTAGTCACCACCTGCCTTTCTGAGAAACATCAATTCACCACTACCCTTTGCTTTCTATCTGCCAACCAGTTTTCTATCCTTGTCAATATCTTCCCCCCCCAATGCCATGAGCTCTGATTTTACCCACCAATCTCCTATGTGGGACCTTATCAAATGCCGTCTGAAAATCGAGGTACACTACATCCACTGGATCTCCCTTGTCTAACTTCCTGGTTACATTCTCGAAAAACTCCAATAGATTAGTCAAGCATGATTTGCCCTTAGTAAATCCATGCTGGCTCGGCCCAATCTTATCCCTGCTATCTAGATATGCCACTATTTCATCTTTAATAATGGACTCGAGCATCTTCCCCACTACTGATGTTAGGCTGACAGGACGATAGTTCTCTGTTTTCTCCCTCCCTCCTTTCTTAAAAAGTGGGATAACATTAGCCATTCTCCAATCCTCAGGAACTGATCCTGAATCTGAGGAACATTGGAAAATGATTACCAATGCATCCGCAATTTCCAGAGTCACCTCCTTTAGTACCCTAGGATGCAGACCATCTGGACCTGGGGATTTGTCAGCCTTCAGTCCCATCAGTCTACTCATCACCATTTCCTTCCTAATGTCAATCTGTTTCATTTCCTCTGTTACCCTATGTCCTTTGGGATGTCCTTTGGATGTCCTTTCCTTTTGGATCAGTAAAGTATCTATCTATCTATTTATCTCTCATTGTAATTTGTAGCCCACATCCTGGCTACAGTCAGAGGCCTTTATATAACTTCTATCAGGGTCTATTTACCCTTTCCTACCCACAATGATTCTACAACTTTCAATCCTATATCAACTCATTCTAAGCATTTGATTTCATTTTGTACCAACAGAGCTATCCCATCCCCTTTGCCTACCTGCCTTTCCTTTTGATACAATGTGTATTCTTGGATGTTAAGCTCCCAACAATGATCTTCATTCAGTCACGACTCAGTGATGCCCACAACGTCAAACCAGCCAATCTCTAACCGTGCTACAGTATCATACGTACTATTTGTTCTTAATACAGACAAACTTGTGTGGTAAAAAGAAAACCTAACATATTGGTTATATACAGAATATTACTTTTATGGCTTTAGCTCAACCACATTTCACTCAGGGCACTCCAGCCTGCTAAGAACGTGTGAGACACGCTCATCAATGTCACTTCCAGTTTCTGGTGAACTGCCCGCATTGCACACTGTGAAATTAAGTTCTTTACTCTGTATACACATTATAACACATCACCTACCTTATTCTATATACTGTGTACATTCAAATATAGCACCTTCAGTCCTGTATTCATCACCCTTTTCAATTTTGGTCCCATTATCCCATTGACTGTAATTTTGCCCTATCATCTTCCACACAGTCTTACTACACACTGCATCTACTTGTAAACCAATAGCCCCATCCTCAGCCCTATCACTCTGGTTCCCATCCCCTTGCCAACTTAGTTTAAACCCTCCTCCACAACTCTAGTAAGCTTGCCACAAAAGGATATTGATCCCATCCTCTTTGTACAGGTCATACCTTCCTCAGAAAAGATCCCAACGATCCAGAAGTTTGAAATCCTGCCCCCGCACCAATTCTTCAGCCATGCATTCATCTGCCAGGTCATCCCATTCTTACCTTCACTGGCACATGGCCACTCTGGAGGTCCCGCTTTTCAGCTTTCTACTTAATTCTCCAGATTCTCTCTTCAGGACCTCATCCTTTTTCCAACCTATGTCATTGGTCCCCCTTTAGAATGCTGTAGACCCAGTCTGAGACATCCCTGAACTTGGCACCTGGCAAGCAACATACCATCTCGGTGTCTCTGTCTGCACCTCTAACTGTGGAATTTGCTATTACTACTGCATTCCCCTTCTCCTACCTTCCCTTCTGAACCACAGAGACAGACTCAATGCCAGAGATCAGGTCACTGTGGCATCCCCTGGTTGGTCGACCCACCCCCACCCCCAGTAGAATGCAAAGCAGTATTCAATATTAGTATTCAGTGTTCAATACTTATTATTGAAGCAGTCACCTAGGTAGCTGCCTTCTATAACTTAGAGGTGACTACCTCCCTGTAGCTCCTGCTCATCACTTCCTCGTTCTCCCATGTAAGCTCCCATAAGGAGCTGCAGCTCAGTGCACTTTGTGCAGATGTAGTTATCAGGGAGCTTGGAGTTCTCCCAAAGTTCCCACATCTCACACAAGGAATGTACTACTTACTCTGGAACCATTCTCAGCACACTAGCTCTGTACCACCAGAAAAAAAAAACTTACTTAGAAGCTCCGCCTGTTCTTTCCTAAACCTGTTGAGCCAAAACGTGACCGCTCTAACACCGCCCATTCCAACAATGTCCTGTCCTACAATTGCCACTCCACTTTCAGCTTGCTTCTTTTTATTGACCCCTGCTGAACACTTAATAGATTGTTATGATTGGAGCCCACTGATAAGTCCTGAGAGCACCTGAGCTCTTTTTAACTCTCGTGCTGCATCACCAACGAATGACTCGTTGCGATGATTGTGGCCAGCCAGAACCTGCCACCACCTTGCCCCACAACAGGTTGTGCCCAATGTTCAAGAATCATAGGCTGACAACATGAAAGGGCATTCATTTAGTGTGGGCGAACATTGAACTTCTAGAGTGCAGACTTGTTCACCTATACTGGCAGGCAAGTTCCTTCCAGAATGAGGTACTTCTAGCGATGTAGAAAAAATATGTGGAAATATTCTATCATCAGTTTATTGCTGAGAGAACTTTTGCCCTCATGGTTCGAGACAAGAACTTTTAAATACCTTTGTTTCACACAGGTAATCAAAAACAGAACATAGAACATTATAGAACAGTACAGGTCTCTTGGCCTACAATGTTGTGTGGACCTTTTCACTTGCTCTAAGATCAATCGAATCCTTCCCTCCTACATAACCCTCCATTTTTCTATCATCTGTGATCCTTAGTAATATCTCAAACTAATCTATATGTTTTCACATACAGTTCTAATTCATGCCTCAGAAGTTTTCCAAATAAAAAGTCCACAGTTCCAAAGCAAAATTGTTGCAATATTGGAAATCTAAAATAAAAACAAAAAATGCAGCAATCAATTTGAAAAATTAACATTTTGCCTCTAAAGAGAGGCTGCTTGACCTACTGACATTTGCAATTTTTACTCTTCTTTATGTAAGTGATATAAAAGTATTTCTATGCAGGGGTTCTGCTAACATAACTCCATCTTTTGCGTTAACTAGGGGCAGCGGATGAGCAACAGCAATCACTCTGGTGAACACATCCCCGTTGAACGAACGCGCTTGGTCCACTCTGATGAAAATGGCCACAGTGAGAGGGCACGGAAGAACAGGAATCGCTTGTCTTCAGGTTCCCAGCACAGCCGAGGCCAATACCCACTGATGGAAGAAGAGTATTCTGATCCTTACCAGGACACATACAAATCACGAAGGAGTCACGGATCACCTGGAGGCCACAGCCATGATTCTCAGCACAGGCTATGAAAAATCTTGTTATTCACCTGCAAAAAAAATTCCAAGATAGAGAATTTTTTTTTAGAAAAAGCAAAACCCCTGCCTTGCAACATTAAATGTGAACAGGGAAGCATTCAGGCAGTCCTTAATATTTTACTATTACTAAAACAACAACTTACATTGGTTTCTGAAAAGTCTTTGTCCCCCTTTCAGGCTAGTTTGCTCATAATGGAGGCAGTTTGGTTGATTGTTTTCCCCAAACACTTTACTAGTTTTGTAAATATGAAGAATGCATGGAAGCGTGATCTGTGAGACCGTGGATTTGTTTTCACTGTGTCACTGAGCACGTCTACCTCTTTATATATTTTGCCTATAGAATGACCACATATATTACATATCTTGGCACTAAATTCAATATTTCCTCTGCTATAGTGCCAACTTAGCCCTACAGTCAGTGTGGTGGACCTTAAGTACAGGTGGGTTCCTAGCACTTAAACCTGCTTGTAAAGTTCCCAATGCAGTGACAAAGCTCCTTTAAGACATAACACTCCTCACCTGAGTCCTTGTTAGCAATAAGTGGTATTGCAATACAACCCTGTATGACCATTGTTTCAACAAATTTTGCTTCAGCGTGTGACTCCAGAATTGAATGCAGCTCTCCATTACTATTTGCATGAGACAAGCGATAACAAATCACCTACTTACAAGTAAGATATTATTTAAATTTAAGAACAATAAATTATGCTTTTATGCATTTGCTATTTGTGTATGGTTTTTTAAAGGTATTATTTATAACGGATGAATTCAGGCTGTACATTGACTTGCTAATGTTAATTCCTCAATTTTACATGTTTAGAGAGTTCAGTGTTATTAGTTTGTAGATGCATCAGTGCATCCAAATTGGTAAAGTCTTTCACCAGGTCAATTTGTTTAGTGATATCTGTTTACTCAGCCCTCGTGTGTTGAAGCGAACATATTTTGACTGGAAGGCCTACATTCCATCGTAGCAACCCTTCACCATGATCTGACTTAAAGAATTCACTTCAATAGAAGGTAAGGCCGTTGGGAAATACCTTGCAAAAGTGATTGAGCAACTGGCTGAAAATATCACAGGATTCAAAATTGGCATTGTGTTGGTTTACTAATCAATCAGAATACTACTGGTTAAGTAATTTGGAGCTGAATTATTACACAGTATTTTCTTTTTCCCTCTCGACAAATCAGATGAAATCTGTATCCACATGAAAAATTTGCTATTTTCGCTTTTGCTATGCTCTGTTGCAAAAAGCAAATCAACGTTATTTTTTTTCATTTTGTTTTTGTTTACGTAACTGAATTTGTAGTTTTCTCTCCTGGAGCCCTGAATATCTTCATTATCATTGAAAGCATTGGTCAGCATAAGTGAATTTGAATTTTAGTGCATCTGCTGCAAGGCAATGTGAATAAAGACTTGCATCCAGCTAGCACTTGGGTTGCTTGATGGGGGAAGAGAATGGTGGGAGCACAAGGCACAGTGGATAAAGGTTTGCATCCAGCTAACGCTTGGTTTGTTAGATGGGGAAGAGATGGGAGAGAGCACACGGGACAAGACAGGAGGAGGCAAAAGAAGAAAGTAAAAGGGAAGAGGATTGTATGGGAAAATTCCTTTGTGGTGTATTAATTTGGTTTGTATTGTCTTTGAGACTGAGAAGCACAGTCTTTGGTTAGTCCAAAACACTTTATAGGCATTTAGCTTTGTCTCTTCAAAGTGAAATCACCACATCTTCCTTTATTCCAAGTTCCACACAGTATATCTAAGTACCAGGTGATACTATTTCAAATTTCAAAACTGTTTCTCATCTTCTGTCCGGTGAATCTCTTCATACTACTAATAGAATCTCTTCATTGTAACTAATTGTAACCGGTTGACCATCGAGTGCTATACATTATCGTTAAAAAGTGTACTCAGGCATTCATCCGGGTAATGCTAGAATAGTTGTCTGTGCCTTTAAGTGGAGATGGTGACGTCATTACTCACGCGCGGGATAGTGGGGAGACCATTTTTGTTTTCTGCTGCAGGAGCTGGTGGGGCATCGGAATCAAGCTACCCCAGAGGTACTGGGCTTGGTGAGGAAAGGTGAGCATTAATTTACAATATCTATGTGAATTTGTTTATGCTTGTTGGCGAATCGAGAATATCGGTAATTTGACATGTTTTACATGTGAATGCTTTAGATTTTCACGAGTAAAGAACTCAACGCTGGATAGCGTGGCTTGTGCAAAGTTCCTCACCGGCCAAGTAGGTCAGTCTTCCTGTAATATAACTACCAAGCAATATTTTGTAAATGTTGTAGCCCGGGGAAAAGTACACTCTCAGGACAACAAACACTTTTTCGGGTTTTAATTCCTCTATCTGTTTTAGATGTTTAAGTGCCAGAAGAGGGTCTTAAAACAAAATGAACAACTTTACAATCAGGGCCTACCGTTACAATCTCCGTTTAACCTTCGGTCCACACACTTGTGTCTTGACCAATTGCGTATGCAGTGTAAAAATACAAAGAAAACCACACAAGACTAATTCAGTACTAACACAGTAGTGGCAATTCTTTCCTCACCATGCCTGGCATCCCTGGGAGGAACTCAATTCCAAAGCCCCACCAGCTCCTGCAGCAGAAAACAAAAATGGTCTCCCTACTATCCTGTGCATGCGTAATGACGTCACCATCTCCACTTAAGTGCACAGACAACTATTCTAGCATTACCTGGATGAATGCCTACGTACACTTTTTAACGATAATGAATAGCATTCGATGGTCACCCGGTTACGTAATATACAATTCTATCTTATCCAAAATAGGATGGTCAAAACTGGGCACAATATGTCTTACAATCTCATAGAATATTGGCATTATAATCATAGAGACATATTATTTGGGTTGGTAATTGCACATGACAAGTACTCCTCCTCCCCTGAAGAAAATTAATTCAAGATAAAATTATCAATTTAAATGACTTTGGTTGTGAGGTAAGTATTCACCAAAGCACCAAGATATCTGTTACATTCACCCTCAAGGAAAGGTGAAGCCATGTTTGGATGTAGCATTTCTGCACTGAACTATTCGATTAGAATAGACTCTGTTTTCATGTTTTGCAATGGGACTTGAACCCACAAGCTCCACTGCTGGCTAGATCTGTAGGCTAGGCGGAGGCAGAGTGAGGCCGAAGAAGTGGGGCTGTAACTTGTCCATAAACTGATGACTTAAGCAGGGGAAAGAGACCCAGAACTAAACAAATGATTTCAACGTATTACAGGAAAACCAAAATTATTGGCACAAAATGCATATATTCTGTGAAAGGCCACATGATTTCATGTGTTTACCTCCAAAAGCATATACATTTACACTCAGTGGCCAGTTTATTGGGTATCTCCTGTACCAGGACTCTGACAAAGGGTCTCAGCCCGAAACATCAACAGTGTTTCTCCCTATAGATGCTGCCTAGCCTGCTGCATTCCACCAGCATTTTGTGAGTTTTCTGAGATACTCAATCCACCCCATCCGGCACCAACAATCATTCCATGGTCAAAGTCAATTAGCTCACATTTATTCCCCATTCAGGTGTTTGGTCTGAAAACCAGCTGAACCTCTAGACCATGTTTTTGACTCAATGCTTTTGAGAAATTGAGTTGTTGCCTTGTGATTGGCTGATTAGATGTTTGTATTAATGTGCAGGTGTCCAGGCATACCTAAGAAAGTAGACACTGAGTGTATTTCAATAAACTATTTGTACAACATAACTGCACTCATCAAAGAACTTTAGTCTTTTCTTACTGAATTGAAATTTTGGTGGAGGTAATTTATCTCACAGTTATATGATCAAAGTGCAAGTGTTCACAAATACATTTAATATTCTATTCTTCATGTTTTATTGTGATTTCCCAGAATGAAGTGCAATATAAATATAATATGTTGAATTTGGAGGCATTTTTACTCTGATTAGGCCACATAAATACAGATGGTAATATCATGTCAAGCACTGCACACTGGGGAAATCAATGACCTTATACTATTTTAGTCATCAGACTCACTGGAATTCTGACTTTGTATTAGTAAACATCTGGTAAAAATACAAAATGCAGGCTTGTGACTGGATCAATAATCTGAATTATCTTGGCAAAAGGTAGACCTGCTGCAGTGACATTTAGGACATTGGTTGCAATTTAGGAAAAAGCAAACTGATGTTCGGTTCAGCTTGGTGAATTTATAGTTCACATGCCTATTTGGGTTGTTGACTAACATTTTCTGTTATTAGAGTCAAACTTTCAGCTTGCTAATTCTTGTTGAATTGATTATTTCCAGAGCTTGTTTTGTTAATATTCACTGAATTGAAATGGAAAATTTGTCAAATAACTGAACAACCTTTACGCATGAAGAGTTCGACCCACATTACATTTATATACATCCATCCAGCATCCTCTTTGGCTTTCTTCCATCAGGCAGGAGACGAACATGACATAAGACAAACAGCATAAAGACAAGAACGGTCAGGATGGGAAACAGTTTCTTCCCTCAGGTGATTGGATTTCTGAACTCCCTGCTGCATTGCATTTGAAGTGTCACTAGTTAATCTGTTCTGTACCTTACCATATTTACTTTACGCACTTTAGTTTGTTTATTTATGTGTAATCCATTCTTAAATTTCATCTTTACTTTCAGAAGTTATTATGTGTTATGTGTGTTATACATGCTACAGTACACCCTGGTTTGGAGAAACATTGTCTCTTCTGCAGTATGCATGTAAACAGTTAAATGACAATAAAATTGATGACTTGATTTAGCTCCATACTCGTGGTATTATTCCTAGTTCCACACAATATATCTCAGTACTAAGTGATACTATTTCATATTTTAAAGATGTCTCTCATCTTTTGTCTAATGAATGCTTTCTTAATATCTCCTCATGCTTTTGGTAACTAAAGTGCAATTCTACCTCTTCCAAAATATGATGGTCAGGACAGGATGTGATGAAAATAATTTGGAGATGTATAGTTTGGGTGGTTGATGGTTGCGTCAAGTTGTTCTCTGACCTTGGCAATTTACTTGCAGATGTTTCATCACCTTGCAAGGAGATATCATCATTGTGCTGTTGATTGTAGTGGGTCCTCCGAATGCTTTATATATTTTCCAGTCAGCTGATTGGACGTCATTTCGGAAACTCAAATGTGATGTGTGGCAAACTTTATGCATTGCGGTCTGGAATTTTGCCTGTATTGGCCCATAAATAGGATCGGGGTCTACATGTGTGTTTACAGAATTGTTTGTGGAAAACCATACTCCTAGAAATTCATGTTCGCTTGTCCCATGATTTTCAATGATGCCCAGTGAACTTGTTCCCCTCTCGATCTTCATAGAAGAGACTAGTGAGAATAGGTCAAGCCTCTTTACACCAGTTGAAATTCATGGATCCTTGTGGATAGTGTTCTCCCAATTTGGCCAATGTAATATTTACTGCAGTTCCTGCATTGGATTTTGAAGACCACATTGGTCTTGTCTAATGGCTTGATTCTTTTTTTTGGGTCTGCAGAGTACCCTGCTCATGTGTGACTGAAATTCTATGTTGTTAGAGCAGGTCCTGGACATGGTATTTCTTATGGTCTTAGCAGTATTACATAGAATATTGGTATTAGATTCATAAAGTGCTACAACACAGAAACAGGCCCTTCTGCCCATCTAGTCTGTGCCAAACTGTTATTCTGCCTAATCCCATTGAGCTGCACGTGGATATTCAGATGAAATACAGATTAAAGAAATCTGTTAACACAATCTATTAGCAATGTCAGGCATAATATAATGTACTGCATCCTCATAAGATGGACAATTATGATATTCATCCACTTTAACAGTAAGTCCTTCAGTATTAACTTATATTAAAGGTTATTATTGTTCAATGCTATTGAAAAGAATTTGCGTGCAGAAAACTCAAAATAATGTGCCTAGGACTGAACGTGAACTCAGAGTGCAGGCAAGTGATGGAGCTAACAATTTGTTGTGTTAAATCTCTGAACTGTGATTAGTAGTGCTGTTTTTGCATAGTGTGAGATTTACAAACTTTTGAAACTATTTTGCACTATAGTTTCAATTGCTGTATCTAATGCCTTGCTGTTGTTGCTGTTCCTTTCTGCGCCTGTGGCGTATTGGGCAGCAACATTGCCAGTCTTTAGCATTTTTGCTAAAAATATTTTTTATGAGGTCAAGTTGCTAGCTCAATGTTCAACCCAGCATGGATAGAAAGCGTGCAAGGAGCCAGGTGGAATTGAACCCAGGACCACTCGCCTTGAAGTCCAGTGCAGATACCACTACGCCACCGGCCAGCTATTGCCTTGGGGTAGAAAGGCATAAAATAGAACTTAACAAGGGTGTAAAGCAAACAAGGTGGTAGACAGGAAGTGGTAACTGAAAAGTACATCTAAAGATGGATATTAATTAGAGTCTTGAGTGAGGCTGGGAGTTGATTTCAGGGTGAGGATTTTGTACAGTTAAACAGGTAAATAAGTAAATCTGTGCCAAGGCAAAGTGGACAACCTTTAGGACAGAAAGTTTGATATTTTCACAGAAATTTAAAGTGAGATCATTGGTTGCGGAAACACTTCAATGATGAGGCAATTGATTGTAGATATCCACTTTTAATCAAGAGCCTGATGGTTGAGGGGTAGTAACTGTTCTTGAACCTGTTGGTGCAAGTCCTGAGCCTCTTGTACCTTCTACCCAATGGCAGCAGCAAGAAGAGAGCATAGCCTGGGTGGTGGGGATCTCTGATGATGGATGCTGCTTCTGGCACAATGACTCAGCAATACTCATTAAAAAATGCTAAAGTCATGGCCAAGAAGTCAGTAGTTTACTAAGGCTGAGCCCAAGACATCCGCTGAAGCAATGCTGTCTCCCTTGTGGAACACAGCTTAAGTTATTCTATTTGGTCACATTATTTATTTATATTTGCTGAAAGCTGTCACATGTGTCATGTCTACTTCCTGTTGTGTTCTGGAGTCATGGACCCTCTACTCCAGGTTATTACATCCTGATGCACGTTGGGCTCTGTCATCCTTGGGGCCGTTGGTTGTCCTGTTATTGCCTTCCGATTCTCAAGGGGGAGCATATTCTGCACCCTGCAAGTGTGGGCTCCAGTTTCCTCCCACATGGTAGGTTAATTGGCTGTTGTCAATTGCCCCTAGCATGTGGGTGAGGGGAGGAATCTGGGGCAGTTGATGGGCATTGGGCTGAGCAGATTAGGATAGGTGTTAATGGGTAATTGGTGGTTGGCATTGACTCAGTGAGCTGCAGGCCTTTTTCTATGCAATATGACTCCAAATGATCGCAAAAAACAACGTTCAGGATTGTGGGAAGAAAAGACGTCATTCAGTCTGCACCTGTACTCCAATGCTGTTTAACTGCCTTCACTACATAATTGCTTAATATTTATTTATTTGTTTGTTTGTTTATTTATTTATTTATTTATTGGGGTACAGCGTGGAATAAGCCCTTCACGCCACATTGCCCAACAACTCCCCCAATTTAATCGTAGCCCAGTCACGGGACAATTTACAATGAATAATTAACCAACTGACCAGTACGTCTTTAGACAGTAGGAGGAAGCCAGACCTCCTGGAGGAGACCCATGTGATCACGTGGAGAACGCACAGACTCCTTACTGGATTTGAACCCAGGCCACTGGTTCTCTCAGTTGTTGTGCTAACCACAACACTATTGTGCCGCCCCAAATATTCTGACAAAAGCACGCATTAATTCCAACCTTCGCATTCAAATCTCTTTCTGGTGGGAGTTATGAATGAGTTTCAAGTTTTAATGACATTTATATGAATAATATGATTATAGATTTCTTTCTTAACAACACATGTCATGATGTTAAGATTATGCCTCTTTGTTGCGCATATACCTACCAGAGAAAATAATTTCCCTGGGTCCATCCCACCCTATTTCTGATGTAGGATTTTAGCCGCAAACAGCAATAGTTCTTCCCCTTCCAGCCCCACCCCATCCACACACCAATCACCGGTACTGCTTGACCCACTGAATTCCTCAGCAGATTGTTGCTATCAATTCCAACACCTGCCATCTCTTGTTGCCTTAAACACTCTAATTATCTCCAACAACTACCTGCGAGATTCAAAGGAATTCCAGACAGATACATGCGAGCTAAAGTTCAAAGTAAATTTATTATCAAAGTACATATATGTCACCAGATGCAATCTTGAGATTCATTTTCTTGTGGGCATACTGAATTTAATAAAAAATCTATCTTTATAATGTAATCTTTTAAGTGCCAGTAACATTCTGCCAACTTGTCCTAGCCCAAGACATATTTGCTAAGGTTCTGTGCCAAAAAAAAATTGAATACAGGTTTGATCAATTCTTTTAGTATTATTAACACTATTCAAGTGAAGGTTTAACTTTTAGTTATCTTCTTGATTGATTTAACACTTTTAGCAATGTATTTCATGGATGCTTAATTCCATTTTTCCATCTAACTATATCTTCTAATATAATGTCAAATGTAAAGTGTGCATACAACTCTGTTCCTTTGTTCAAGTTATCAGCTTATACGGTAAAAATGTGGGGTCCCTGTATGGATCCCAGATGTTGTTTTTTCAAATCACATTGTGCCCCAAAATATTGGGTCCTTCATACCTACTCTGATTTCTAACTCCCAAAGAACTTCCTACCTTTATTACAAGCCTATGTTCAATTTCACGTCTTCACATCATGTTTAAATGTTTTCTATCCAGATCTTGTACTTCTGAAAGCCAAGTAATCAACATCCCTAAAGCAACCCAGCAAAATCCACCATAATTTCAAATTAGTTGTTCAGACTGGACAGAGGTCAAAAATTCTCTTTAATTATCTCAGACCTGCTTTAGTTCTTTGCCTCTCAGCGTTCACTAACTCCAATGGATCTGAAACTGTTAGATCTGTGGGTACCTGATTCCATTCCCCCCTTTCAAAAAAATGCTATGAATTATTTTTGAAAAAAAAGGCAGTTTCTCTGTTCAAATTAGTTTTAGTTTCAGTTGTGATTTGACTGTTTTCATTAAGAACAAAAGAAAGAAGGAGGAGGAGGAGGAGGAGGAGGGGGAGGGGGAGGAGGGGGAGGGGGAGGGGGAGGAGGGGGAGGGGGAGGGGGAGGAGGGGGAGGGGGAGGGGGAGGAGGGGGAGGAGGGGGAGGGGGAGGGGAGGGGGAGGGGGAGGGGGAGGAGGGGGAGGGGGAGGGGAGGGGGAGGAGGAGGAGGAGGAGGGGGAGGAGGAGGAGGAGGACACTATAGGCCCTCAAACCTGCTCTGTGATAATTTGGCAACCATCACCCTTCTGAGGCAGGGAATATCAGAGATTCACTGCTCTCAGAGAGGAGAAACTTTGACACACCTCAGCTGTAAACAGCTGGTCATTATTTTTCAAATATTTCCCTTTGTTTGTGACTCTCCCACCACTGAAAAATTCCAATCCGATCAGGCCTTTTATTTCTTATATACTCATATAAGGCCACTCCTCAATCTTCTAAACTCTAAGACATACAAACCAAAACTGTCTAGCCTTTCATGAAAGGACAACCCTCTCATTCCAGGAATTAGCCTGGTGAATCTCCTTTGGACTGACTTTATTGCTACCGTAGCTTTTTCTAGCTAATAGAACTACATCTGTGCACAGTATTCCAAGTGTAGCCATTACAAAACATCATTCAACTGTAACAAAACCACCATGTTCTTAAATGCTTACCCCTTTCCAACAAAGACCAAAATGCCATTTACCTTCTTAACTGCTTGATGGAGTTGCATGGTAACATCCTGTGATTAAAGCACTGAAACACCCAGATCACCCTGAATTTCAGTTCTTTGCAGTTTCATTCCATCTGGATAATTATCCACCCTTTGATTCCTTTTACTAAAGTGGATAAACTCACACTTCCACATTATAACCTACTTGCCTGTTTTCCACTCAATTAAGACTATAAGGCCACCATGGACGTAGGAACAGAATTAGGCCATTTGCCCCATAAATCAGCTCTGACCTTCCTTCATGGTCGATTTATTATCACCCCTCAATCCCATTCTCCTCACGTCTCTCCGTAACCTCCGATGCTCTTATGAATCCAAGAACCTACCAACATCTGCTTTAAATACACCCACTAACTGGAGTTCCACAACTGTGTTTGGCAATGAATTTCACAGATTCACCACCCTCTGGCTAAAGAAATTTCTTCTCATGTCTATTGCAGAATCACAATGTCCTCTTCACAGCATATCCTGCCACCTACATTTTGTATCAACGATAGACTTGCAAATTTTACATTTAATTCCCTTCTTCAGGTCATTAATGCAAATAATAATAAACAATTAAGGGCTTGGAACCTTGCCTGGGTACTCCACTAATTAAATCTCTCCAGCTTTAAAAGGCCCCATTTATTCCAACTTTCTGCTTTCCATGTGACAGCCTCTTTCAGTTCATGCTAGCACAATTCCTCTGTTACCTTGGAATCCTAAACAAATTCTTTTATTCCTTTACTCTGTTTGAGAGTTTTACTCATTCTAGTTCTTGTAGCTCCAGATTTCCTTTACTGCTCATATTAAATCAATTTATTAATAGTTTTTGGTTTTGCATTTCCATTTTGTAGGTGACTCCATTTGTTGTTTCAGCAGATTTTCCGGTCTGCTTTGTTCGCCTCCTCCTCTGCCATAATGAGGCCACTCTCAGGGTGGTGGAGCAACTCTTCAGATTCCATCTAAGTAGTCTCCAACTTGATGGCATGAACATCAATATCTCCAACATTTAGTATTTTTTCCCTCCATCTTCCCTCTCCTTCTGTTCCCCACTCTGACCTCCTTACCTCTTCTCCTCATTTGCCTCTCATCTCCCCCGGTGCCCCTCCTCCTTCCCTTTCTCCTTTGGTTCACTCTTTTCTCCTATCAGATTCCTTCTCCTCTAGCCGTTTACCTTCCCCACCTATTTAGCTTCGCCTATCAGCTTCTAGTTAGCCTCCTTCCCCTCACCCTCACCTTTCTTTTCTGCCAAATTCCCCCTCCCTTCCAGTCCTGAAGAAAGATATCAGCCTGGAATACTGTTTATTCATTTCCCTAGATGTTGCCTGATCTTTTGAATCCCTCTAGTCTTTTGTGCGTGTTGCCCTGGATGTCCAGCATCTGCGGAATCTCTTGAGCTTCTGCTATATTTTTATTTCTCTTTGCACTTATTTTGTAATTAAGTATAACATGGTTGAATCCATCATCTGATATACTACATATCGAATATGGGTGTGTTAAAATTCACTCTGACATTTAATTATTTAATGGATAATGGAATTGCTTTGCATAAATGTTTGGTATGCATATATAACTATATTAAGACCTTAAGACCATAAAATATAGGAGCAGAAGTAGGTCAATAGGCCCATTGAGTCTGCTCCACCATTCAATCATGGGCTGATCCAATTCTTCCAGTCATGCCCACTCCCTTGCTTTCACCCCATACCCTTTGATGCCCTGCCTAATCAAGAACCTATCTATCTCTGCCTTAAGCACACCCAATTACCTGGCCTCCACAGCCGCTCATCACAACAAATTCCACGGATTTACCACCCTCTGACTAAAGAAATTTCTCCGCATCTCAGTTCTAAAAGGATGTCCTTCAATCCTGAAGTCATGTCCTCTTGTCCTAGAATCTCCTACCATGGGAAATAACTTTGCCATATCTAACCTGTTCAGGCCTCTTAACATTTGGAATGTTTCTACGAGATCCCCCCCTCATTCTCCTGAACTCCAAGGAATACAGCCCAAGAGCTGCCAGACGTTCCTCATACGGTAAACCTTTAATTCCTGGACTCAGGTTGGAGGAACAACACCTTATATACCGGCTGGGTAGCCTCCAACCTGATGGCATGAACATTGACTTCTCTAACTTCTGTTAATGCCCCTCCTCCACTTCTTACCCCATCCCTGTCATATTTAGTTGTTTGCCTGTTCTCCATCTCCCTCTGGTGCTCCCCCCCCCTTTTCTCCTGAGGCCTCCCGTCCCATGTTCCTTTCCCTTCTCCAGCTCTGTATCACTTTCGCCAATCACCTTTCCAGCTCTTAGCTTCATCCCACCCCCTCCGGTCTTCTATCATTTCGCATTTCTCACTCCCCCACCCCACTACTTTCAAATCTCTTACTATCTTTCCTTTCGGTTAGTCCTGACGAAGGGTCTGGGCCTGAAGCGTCGACAGCGCTACTCCCTATCGATGCTGCCTGGCCTGCTGTGTTCTACCAGCATTTTGTGAGTGTTGTTGCTTTAATTCCTGGAATCATTCTCATGAATCTTCTCTGAACCCACTCCAATGTCAGTATATCCTTTCTAAAATAAGGAGCCCAAAACTGCACACAATATTCCAAGTGTGGTCTCATGAGTGTCTTATAGAGACTCAACATCACATCCATGCTCTTATATTCTATACCTCTAGAAATGAATGCCAGCTGACTCAGCCTGGAGGTTAACCTTTAGGGTATCCTGCACAAGGACGCCCAAGTATCTTTGCAACTCTGCATTTTGAATTCTCTCCTCATCTAAATAATAGTCTGCCCATTTATTTCTTCCATGACCATACACTTTCCAACATTATATTTCATTTGCCACTTCTTTGCCCATTCCCCTAAACTATCTAAGTCTCTCTGCAGGCTCTATGTTTCATTAACAAACCCGCTCCTCCACCTATCTTTCTATCATTGGCAAATTTAGCCACAAATCCATTAATTCCAGGTCCAAACCATTGACATACATCGTAAAAAGTAGCAGTCCCAACACCAACCCCTGTGGAACTCTACTGGTAACTGGCAGCCAGCCAGAATAGGATTCCTTTATTCCCACTCTCCGTTTTCTGCCGACCAGCCAATGCTCCACCCATGCTAGTAACTCCCCTGTAATTCCATGGGCTTTTATCTTGCTAAGCAGCCTGATGTGCAGCACCTTGTCAAAGGCCTTCTGAAAATCCAAGTACACCGCGTCTACTGCATCTTCTTTGTCTACCCGGTTTGTAATTTCCTCAAAGAATTGCAGTAGGTTTGTCAGGCAGGATTTTCCTTTCAAGTAACCATGCTGGCTTTGGCCTATCTTGTCATGTGCCTCCAGGTTCTCCGTAATCTCATCCCTAACAATTGATTCCAACAACTTCTCAACCACTGATGTCAGGCCAACAGTCTATAGTTTCCTTTCTGCTGCCCCACCCCCTTCTTAAATAGTAGAGTAACATTTGCAATTTTCCAGTCATCGGGTACAAAGCCAGAATCTGTCGATTCTTGAAAGATCATCGTCAATGCCTCTGTAATCTCTGCAGCTACTTCCTTCAGAACCCGAGGGTGCATTCCATCAGATCCAGGAGATTTATACACCCTCAGACCATTAAGCTTCCTGAACACCTTTTCAGTCGTAATTTTCACTGCACAAACTTGACTTCCCTGACACTCCTGAATGTCTGGTATACTGCAGATGTCTTCCACTGTGAAGACTGATGCAAAATACGCATTCAGTTCCTCTACCATCTCTGCATCTCTCATTACAATATCTCCAGTGTCATTTTGTGTTGGTCTTATATCTGCCCTTGACTCTCTTTTACCCTTTATATAGTTAAAAATGCTTTTATATCTTCTTTGGTATTAGTCACCAGCTTCCTTTCATAATATATATTTTCCTTTCAAATAACCTTCTTAGTTACTTTCTGCAAGTTTTTAAAAGCTCCCCAATGCTCTATCTTCCCACTAGCTCTAGCTTCCTTGTCTGCCCTCTCTTTTGCTTTTACTTTGGTTCTGACTTCACTTGTCAGCCACTGTAGTGTCCTTCTTCCCTTTGAAAATTTCTTCTTATTTAGAATATATCAGTCTTGCACTTCCCTCATTTTTCACAGAAACTCCAGCCATTGCTGCTCTGCTGTCTTTTCTGCAAATGTCCCTTTTCAGTCAACTTCAGCTAGCTCCCCTCTCAAGCCAGTATAAATTCCTTTATCCCACTGAACTACTGACACATTGGATTTTATTTTTCCCTCTCAAATTTCAATGTGAACTCGATCATGTTGTGATCACTCTTCCCTAAGGGTTCCTTAACCTTAAGCTCTCTTATCACCTCTGGATCATTGCACAACACCTAATCCAGCACAGCTGATCCCCTAGTGGGCTGTTCTAAAAAGCCATCCCTTAGACATTCTAAAAATTCGCTTTGCTGACTATAGTTTTGTTACTGATCTTGTATAATACCAGATGCTTCACACTCCTCATACACTCAGTGACCACTTTATTGGGTACCTCCTATACCTAATAACATGGCCACTGAGTGGTTTTTGTGCTCTTCTGTTGTTGTTGCCATCTACTTCAAGGTTCAACATGTTGTGCATTCAGAGATGTTCTTCTTGACACCACTGTTATTCATGGTTATCTGAGTTACTGTCCTTTTTCTGTCAGCTTGAACCTGTCCCCTCTGAACTCTCACTTTTACCCACAGAACTTCCACTCACTGGTTGTTTGTTTCTTGCACCATTCTCTCTTTTTAAAAATATTTATTTATTAAATTTTAGAAAATTACAAGAATAAATGTGATGATAAAATAGTAAGAAAAATATTATTAACCCTCCCCCCTTCCCTTAACCCTCCCCCCCCCCCTTAACCCTTGTCTAAAGAAAGAAGAGAAAGATTGCCTGGATATCAGAGGATCCCCACATGCTCCATGGAGTTCAAAATAATATAAATATTTATTTTTTTTTCTTTCCCCAATTACTTTATAATTTCATCTTCAAAAGAACCAATGTATTTAATCCTATCTTTTGTAAGTATGGGAACCAAATTTTCAAAAATATATCATATTCATTTCTTCGATTGTATGTAATTTTTTCAGCTGGAATACATATGTATTTCATAATTCCAACAATCCATAGTTAAATATAAATCAGATTTCCAAGTAACTGCAATAACTTTTTTGGCTACTGCAAATGCAATTTTTATAAATTTTTTCTGATACTTATTCAATTTAAGTTTCGGTATTGTCCCTTCAATGTCTCCTAATAAAAGTAATACTGGACTATGTGGGAGTTGTACTTCAGTAATTTGTTCCAATAAAAGTCTTAAATTTATCCAAAATGGTTGAATTTTAAAACAAGACCAAGTAGAATGTAAAAAGTACCAATTTCTTGATTACATCGAAAGCATTGGTCAGACATATTTGAATTTAATCTATTTATTTTCTGTGGAGTTATACATAATTGATGTAAAAATTATATTGTATTAATCTAAGTCAAACATTTATTGTATTTCTCATACTATCAGAACATAATCTTGACCAATTTTTTCCATCAATTTTAACATTCAAATCAGATTCCCAGTTTTGTCTTGATTTATGAATTCCTGATTTAATTGTCTGTTTTTGAATCAAATTATACATACAAGATGTAAATTTTTAAATTTTTCCTTTCTGAATTAATATTTCTATTTCACTAAGTTTTGGCATCAACATTGTTTCACCCAGCTTTTCTCATAAATAAACTTTTAATTGAAAATAACAAAAAAAGTATTATTTGATATTTTATATTTATTTTTAATTGATCAAACGACATCAATATACCTCCTTCAAAACAATCACCTATATATTTAATCCCCTTTTGGAACCAATTATGTAAAAGTTTATTATCCATTATAAAAGGAATAAGCCTATTTTGAATTAAAGTTCTTTTTGCTAATAAAGATTTCTTTATCTCATCATCCATATTTACCTTATTCCATAAATCAATCAAGTGTCTTATTATAGGAGATTCTATTTTTTTCCCGTATCTATTTGGATTCCCATTTATATATAAAATCTTCTGGTATGTTTTCTCTTATTTTATTTAATTCGTTTCTAATCCATGCCGGTTTTTCTTCATCAAAAAAGGACGCAATAATTCTAAGTGGATTTGCTTTATAATAATTCTTATAATTTGGAAGTTGTAACCCTCCTAAATCAAATTTACATGTCAATTTTTCCAATAATATTCTTGACATCTTTCCTTTCCAAAGAAATTTCCTTACATATTTATTCAGTTCTTGAAAAAACTTCTGAGGTAATTGTATTGGTAAATTTTGAAATAAATATTGCAATCTAGGAACTATATTCATTTTTACAGCATTAACTCTACCTATTAATGTTATTGGTAACATCATCCATTTATCAAGATATGTTTTTAATTTTTTTAATAATGGCAAATAATTTTGTTTATATAATTTTTACATCATTATCAACTCTAAAACCTAAATATTTTACCCCATTTATTGACCATCAAAATTGAGTTACTAATCGACATTGGTTATAATTTCCTTTGTTAAGGGGTAAAATTTCACTTTTATCCCAATTTACTTTATACCCTGATACTTCCCCGTATTCTTCCAATCTAAAAGATAATCTTTGCAAAGGTTGCAGTGGGTTTGTTAAATAAATCAAAACATCATCAGCAAATAAATTAATCTTATATTCTTCTTGATTAACTCTAAAGCCCCCAATGTCTGAATCTGTTCTAATTAATTCAGCTAATGGTTCTATTGCCAATACAAATAAAGCAGGTGATAATGGGTAGCCTTGTCTAGTTGACCTCATTAAGCTAAATGGTGTTGAAATCTGACCATTTGTAACTACTTTAGCTTGAGGATTAGTACTTAAGGTTTTAATCCATTGTATAAAAGATTTTCCTAACTCATATTTTTCCAATTCCTTAAATAAAAAATCCCATTCCAATCTATCAAATGCTTTTTCTGCATCCAAAGCAACTGCCACACTCACTTCCTCTCTTTTTTGTGCCAAATGAATTATACTAAGTAACCGGGTTATATTATCCATTGATTGTCTGTTTTTAATAAAACTTGTTTGATCCATATGTATTAATTTTGGCAAATATTTAGATATTCTATTAGATAATATTTTTGCTAGTACTTTATGATCTGTATTCAACAAAGAAATAGGCCTGTATGATGTTGGTTTTAAAGGATCTCTATCTTTTTTTGGCAATGCAGTTATAATCGCTGTTAAAAAAGATTGTGGGAGTTTATGCATTCTTTCCACTTGGTATATTAATTCCATAAAAGGAGGAATTAATAAATCTTTAAATTTTTTATAAAATTCAGGAGGAAAACCATCTTCTGGGGATTTATTACTCTGAAGTGATCCTAACGCTTCTTCAACCTCTTTTAATGTAAAGGGCATATCTAATCCTTTCTGTTCTTCCAAATTTAATTTTGGAAGGGTTATTTGTGATAAAAAATTTTCTATCTCTGCAGTCTTATTTTGTGATTCTGATTGATATAGTTCAGTATAAAATTTTTTAAAAGTTTCATTAATTTCTAAAGGTTTATAAGTAACCTTATTTACACTTGTTCTAATTGCATTTATTGTTTTAGAAGCCTGTTCTGTTTTCAACTGCCAAGCAAGAATTTTATGTGATCTTTCACCTAATTCGTAATATTTCTGTTTAGTTCTCATAATTACTTTTTCTGTACGATATGTCTGGAGTGTATTATATTGTAGTTTTTTATTAACAAGTTGTCTTCATTTTTCTTCTGTCAAATATCTTTGAGATTCTTTTTCTAACTTTATGATATCTTTTTCCAATTGATCTATTTCTGCTGTGTATTCCTTCTTAATTTTAGATGTATAACTTATAATCTGACCCCTTAAATATGCTTTCATTGCTTCCCATAATACCATTTTATCCTCAACTGAATGTAAATTTGTATCCAAAAAATGAATTTGTTTTTTCATAAAATCACAAAAATCATGATGTTTTAATAAAATTGAATTAAATCTCCATCTATAAATTGATTCCTCCTTATCCATCATTATCATTGTCATTATCAAGGGGGAATGATCTGACAATATTCTTGCTTTATATTCCACACTTTTCACTCTATCTTGAATATTTTTTGATAATAAAAAAATCAATCCTTGAGTAAGTTTTATGTCTATTTGAATACAATGAATAATCTCTTTCTCTTGGATTAATTTTTCTCCATATATCAATCAGGTATAAATCTTTCATTAATGATAAAGTTAGTTTTATTACTTTTGATTTTGTAGCAACTTTAGTTGATCCATCCAAAACTGGATCTAAACAAAAATTTAAATCTCCACCTATTAATATTTTATCATGTGCATCAGTCAAGTTCAAAAAAACTTCTTGTATGAATTTTGCATCATTTTCATTTGGTGCATAAACATTCATAAAAGTCCATAATTCTGAAAAAAATTTGACAATGTATAATCACATATCTCCCCACAGAATCAATTATTACATTTTGTATTTTAATTGGTAAAGGTTTATTAACCAAAATTGCAACTCCTCTCGATTTTGAATTAAATGAAGCTGCAATGACATTTCCAACCCAATCCCTCTTTAATTTCTTGTGTTCTGTTTCTGTGAAATGTGTTTCTTGTAAAAAAGCTATATTTCCTTTCATTTTCTTAATATACATTAAAACTTTTTCTTTTCACAGGTCCATTAATTCCATTAACATTAAAACTTAAAAAATTAAGTAAATTAATCATTCATAATACCTTTTGAACTCTTTAAAATTCTCCATGTTGCTATGAGTCTCTCCCCAACCATCCAGGCAAAAAAGAAGAAAAATAGAAGAAAGATAACTAATATATAAGAAAAAAAAACAACCCCCCCCCAACTAATGTTGCGAATAAAAAGAACACAACATTACCCCCCCCCCCTGCCATTTTACGGGTCATGGCAATCGCCATGATTGTACACGTGAAACTCGCAGCCATCGATCAGGAGCTCCTCCAGCTCCCCCGCAAAAAAAAAAGAAAATATATTAGTGAAGAAAAAAAAATAAAGTAATTAATGTCTCTACACCCAATTAATACTCCTCGACTACTTTTTTTTTCTTATAAATGTCCGTCAAGTCCAACCTTGTTTCAGTCTTCATCATCAGTCCATTTCATTTCTATAATTCTTTACTCCTCTTCGTGGACATCAGGTAACTCTTGTACAAATTTCTCCGCTCTCTGGTAGTCAACAAAACAATCTTCTTTCTTCGTTATCCAGGAAAATGATCAACCTTCTTTCTTCGTTATCCAGGAAAATGATCAATTTTGCTGGGTAGCTCAATAAAAATTTATAGCCCTTTTCCCATAAAGATTTTTTCACTGGATTAAATTCCTTCCGCCTCTTCAGAAGATAGTAACTTATGTCTGGATAAAAAGACCTCTTTTCCCTTCTATTATCAATGGCCCATTTCTCTTTTTAGCACCTTGAGTAGCTGCCTTCAAGATCATTTCTTTATCTTGGTACCTTAAGCATTTTATCAAAATTGATCTTGGATTTTGATCTTGTTGAGGTCTTGGTCTTAAAGCTCTGTGTGCTCTTTCAATTTCAATTACTTGGCTTCCTTCTTTCATTTCCAACATTTTCAGAATCCATTCTTGAAAGAATTTTATTGGATTTTCTCCCTCTGTACCTTCCATAAGACCAACAATTTTGATATTATTTCGTCTACTAGAGTTTTCAAGCGCATCTATTTTTTCCAACATTCGTTTTCTTTCTGTTGTCCAGGCAAGATTATTGTCTTCTATCTTATCTGTTGTTTCAGTGTTTTCTTCAACTTTTACTTCCATCTCTTTAACTTTATTATCCATCTTCTTTTGTTTTTCCACCACATTATCGAGTGTATTCTGCATCCTTCTTATATCTATTCTTATAGCTTTTAATTCATTCATCATATATATCAGGATATCTTTTATGTCTCCTTTAATCTCCTCCTTCTTTTCTTCTTCTTCTTCCTCTGAATTTTCCAAAGAGTCTGATTCTACTTCCGATTCACTTCCAGTCGTAGTTGGGATTTGTAGTTTTGTTAACATCTGTTCATGCATACTTGCATTAATGAGCCTTAATGAGCAGGTATACAGGGGAACCTAATAAAGTGGCCACTGAGTGTTGATATTATAAGTGTAGCTAGCTAAGAACGCCTTTCAAGATAGTAATGCATTCTTGATTTTGATCAGGGAACTTTGTGTGTAATTTACCACGAGAGTGTAGGTGATATTAATTGATTCTTATCATTATTTGATAAGTTAACCTTTGTCACTGAGAACTGGTCTTAAATTATACTTATGAACTTCATCTGGACTTCTATTACTTCCTTATTGAAGCAATTAATTAATGCAAACATTGTTTTGATAGACAAATTAATCTCCCTAATCCTGTGAGATGTTGTCTTTTAAGCTTGTTTTAGAAATACTGTTATTTATGATTATGAAATAATTTTAAAGGATTGGATTTGGAGTTAGCTAAGGCGTCAAAATATGATGTTTTTCTGTTACATGCTGGTGTATCAATTCTTGACTCAGCTTTTCAAATGCACCCTGTGCAGGTCACACTTATTATACCCTCAGTGAAAGTGGTCCAACTAGAATTCTGTTTCAGATTCATAACTTGTCTTATGTCCAACCATCTATCACCTCTCTATTCCCCAAATTGCATTTGAAGCAGTGCCTCAAAATATTAAAATTCTCAAGTTTGTTTTCAAAATCAAAGTTTAATATCATTGGAATATGTTATGATGTTTTTGTTATGCAGCAGTAGTGCTTTGCAATACATAACAATAAAAACTGTGAATTACAGTGAGTACATATGTATTTTAAAAGGTTAAATTAAATAAGCAGTGCAAAACAAGAGAAAATCGAAAAAGTGGTGAGGTTTCAATGTCCATTCAAATTCTTCGTTCCTACATCTCTGTAATCTCCAGCTCTTCAGCCCTTTGAGGCATCTGATCAAATTTATTTATTTATTGAGATATAGCAAGGAATTGGTCCTTCCAGCCCTTTGAGTTGCTCCACCCAGCAACCCACAATTTAATCCTAGTCTAATCACAGGACAATTTACATTGACCAATGAACCTACCAACCGGTGCATCTTTGGACTGTGGGAGGAAACCGAAACACCCGGAGGAAAGCCATGTGGTCATAGGGAGAACCTACAAACTCCCTACAGGCAGCGGTGGGAATTGAACCCAAGTTGCTGGTACTGTAAAGCGTTGTGCTAACCACTCTGCTACCATACCACCCGTTCAAATGTTCAATTGGCTTCTTTCAAGTGGTCTACTATTAATGGGAGTGCCTTCAGTTGCTGTTGCGCCTAGCGTAGAAACTCCCTCTCCCTCAAACTTTCTCCACATTGCTACCTCCCTTTCTTCTTTAAGACACTCATTAAACCTACCTCTTTGACCATGCTCTTGGTCAGCTATCCTAATTCTTATTTGTGTGGCAGAGTAAAATGTCTTGAATGTTTCACTGTGCTAAGAGCACTTACTGTCTGTAAATGTGAGTTGTTATTTTTGTTATTTTGCTTCTTAGGCATATATTGACTGTTAAATACTGAAGCATATATTACTTGATAACTCCTAATCTGTATACTGTCCATTAAATGTTGATATACAGGGCACTGAATTTTTTTAAAAAGGAGAAATGCCAGTTTTGAAGCCTTGATAACAATGGGTCATATTTCTCTGTGTGCTAACTTTAGTGAAAAGATAAAGGCAAGTATTAAATACTGATTGTTACTCTCTATTCACACCTACTTATGCACCAATACTAGTTAAGTGGAGAAAAGATACATCAATGTCTTCCTTTTCCTTGCCAACTGATTGGATCTCACTTTGAAACAAGTACTTTGCACCTTAATATGGTCATTTTTTTAAACGTGAACACTGCTGATATGTTGTATTCTTTGCAAGTGACTGTTTTAACAATGGCTAGTAAAATGCGGACACTGGTATTAAAATAAATTCGCTGCATGATCTGGCATGTCAAACATTGAGAAGAAACACATCCCACGATTTCTTGTAAGTTTGTAAAATTGTTTAACTATTTGAAGTAACCTTGACTGCTACTGATCAATCATCGATTGAAGACAAACTGTGTTTCTGTATTGGTAGGGTTACAGCAACATGCCTTTAAGTGATTTTTTTTTACATTGAACAGTTTGAATAGTAACCATTAAACTTTGAGACTGCATGATATGCATGTACACATTTATCAATCAAAATAAAGCAATCTGTCATTATGCTAATTATGCAAAAATTCTAAATATTTAATCCTTAAGTACATTGAGCTGGAAACAGATGATTGTGCCTGTTTTCTGGAAGGAAACCAAGAGGAAAAGGAGGAGCAAAATGTACTAATTTCATTGGATCTCTCCTGTCCCCAAATCAGGCCTAAAGTATCCCCAACTCCTGTTTAAGGTGATATTACAAAGGTTGCTAGAGACCATCTAAAAGGGGCATTTGACTCTGTGTGTTAATAAGGGGTATAATGCTTATTTTAACGCCTCTCCATCATATTGGGATGCCTGATTTTCCTAATGATGATGCAAAAAGTGTTGTCATCATCCAAGTTAATAAATTGAGCCACAATTAAGATTTTCCTAATTGTTTTTTTTCTCTAATGGATATCTAGTGCTAAGTTTAGTGGTACAACAGCAGCCAGTTGCTGTGGAATAAAGAGTTGCCAAAATATGTCACTGGTGGGCTTTGTTTTGTCAATTGTTAATTCCTACCAAGCACTCAGACTATGTCTAGATCCAATTTCCATGACAAAACTGTACCTCTGAGGGTATTCTGCAACACAGCGAGTGTGTATAGGCCTCTATGAGCATAGAGACAATTTGGTCGTTGTTCCTCTGAAGGAAAATTATGCCACCTTCACTAAATACAATATTCCGCCCATGGTATGCTTGAAAGTTTGCAATTAAGTACAGATCTAGTTATTGATCTTTACATGCATGCCAGAAATGTAACTGTGACTATAGTAGCCAACAGGACAAGTCCATATCTAAATTTGCAATTTTTTCAAGCATACCTTTGGAACAAATGCAGTTTTGCAGGATTTCATTGTGAAGATGAGCACAATGTTCCATTGCTATTGAATCTATCCACAAGTACAACATAGAGGTAACTTGGCACTCACAGCCTGAAGCATTCCCATTAGAGGTGATCCCACAATATAAATGGCTATTGTGGATTTACTGTGGATAAGGGAATATAGTATTACCATTCTAGATCCCTAAACCTCCCTTAGAGACAGAGAATGACAAGTATGCACATATAAGCTCTGTATTGCAATTAAAATGCATATCAAAAAAATCTAGGGTATTACATAACACCAAAAGCAACGTGAATGTTGGTTTGCAATGGACAGGTACCAACATATCTCTGTGAAATTACTGAAAAGTAGAATTAGATCATTATCACACAAGGTACAGAGTGAATCATTTGCTACGAAACAAAAGCAAAGTTACAAGTTATTTGTATATTTACAGTAAGTTTTGTGCTATGGAATGTTACTCTGCAATGTGTACTTCATGTATGTGTTAGTATAGGTACAGGTTGAAGTTGTACACCTGAGCTAGAACTGTACTGGATACCTTCAATCAACTGTTATTGAAAGATGTACTCTTCCCCAAAATGGGAATCTCTGCATTTCAAATATTGGCTCCAATTTTAACATAAACACTCTAGGACAGCAACATCTGAGTGAAATACACAATTTACAACTGCCTTCTACTTCTGGCTTCAGAAGAATTAAATTAAAAAACACATATTTTAGGTATCCAAATGGAATTTGCCCAATTTTAGCAAGAATGTTGAATTAAAATCCAAGTAGAATGGAAGGATGGTGGGATTACCTCTGCCTCTTTTTCTGATGAAGCAACCTAAAAAATAAGTGGAATTCATGTCATACACTTCCCTAGTGAAGATTATAAGTGTGTAAACTTACAAACAATGGAACTAATTTTAAGAATTAATTGACTTTTTGCAATCAGTTGAATGCATTTGTTTTCCTTGAATAATCATTGCAGAAATCCACCACCTGTTTGCTGTGCTAAATAAAATTCTGCATAAGAGTTCTGTTCATTCTGAATTTTTGCTGATAACTAGATCAGAGGTAAAAGTATACTGCCGCTCTAATTGTTATAAATGCAAATTTTAAACGTAATGCAAAAAGTATTAACATATATATTGATATATATATATTGATCTGTAGTTAAATATAAAAGAAATTGCAGTAAAAACTAACAGTGTCAGTAGCTCGTCTTCCATTTCTAGTTTTAAAGACTAAATAAAATAAATAGCAAAGTTTCAGTTCCTTATTTTATAGTTACATTATCTCAGAAATTGTGTTGAACCTTTGGAATAATTAAAGTCTATTAGAAAAAAAAGGAAAATAGTACTTTAATTAAAAATTTCACCTTTAGGAAATTGGGACCATCAAATTAAAGTGCTATAGAAGAGATATTTATTTTGTAGTAGAAATAAATCTTTACATTCAATTATTACAGTAGCACTTTACTAACCTTTTAGTATTTTCATGAGTTAGTTGAAGAAACGATCCAATGCTGTATTACATTTAGAATACCTCAGTGTGATAAGGGTCAAAATAGTCATATAAAGATTAGTATCAAAAAGAGTAGATAAACTTTTTAAAATTAAATATAATTTCAGTAGTATTTTTGAATAATATTTTCGGGTCTGTGGAACTGAATTTGCTAAGACTTGGATTGGAAGATGGGCTACATGCAGTTCTTATGTATTACTGTTACAGATATTTTGTCAAATGCCTTGCCTGTTGAACGTTTTTAAAGATTTAACAAGTGAGGCTAATCCTGCCAAGCTATTATAAAGAGGACTTTGTTCCACAATGAGAAGACAACATTAACGACAAACCTTCCTTCAACTTCTCATTCATCAGGGTTACTGGACACCCTGAGGACTTACTAGCATGTTAAAATTACATGACCTTTTTTTGCACATTTCTAAAACAAGTTTACAGAAAAGTTAAAAAAAGCCTGTAAATAAATAGTTGCTGCTTCAATTGGTATGGAAATTATTATTAAGAAATATATTTAACAATACTGTACAACAGAGTCACCCTGTGCAGGGTTCTATGAAAGGTATCCTTCTGTGTAAGGTCTATCGCATTGTTTCTTACAGCGCACAGTTTATAGTATTTTCAGTATTCTGAAGAGCATGTTGGGTTAACTTCCATTTCCTATGCAAATGTGCATAGTGTTGCATGTTGTACTGACTACTCCCTCAGCTTCTCAGTGGCATTTTGTTTTTGGAGGTTTCAGAAATCAATTGCTTCGCTATTTTTTGTGCACAGAGAATTGGAAAATGAAATGTAAATGGCATGCATGGAATTATCACTATTTCTGAAAACATGGTTTCTGGAAAATAGATGTTAAAATCAGCTGCATTTTCAAAATAGATTAGATTTTTTTCTAAAGGTAATAATAAAAATGTTTCTTCAAATTGCTGGTTTCATGTTTATACTTATTCCGGCTTCATTCACTTAATATTTAGAATCAAAGAATAGCTACATCACTGAAGAAAACTATTCAACCATTGTGTGGTGTGGCTCCCAAATACTTCCCCATCGTACAGTATATTTTCTCATTGAATACTTCCAAATTTCTCTTGAAGACCATATGGAGCAATCTCTATCACATCTACAGACAATGCATTTGAAATTCCAGCCAAACTGTGTATAAAGACACCTTTTTATAGATTTCTATGTTAGAACAGTATTGCGTCATATAGGCCTTTTGGCCCATGACCTTTTAACCTACTCCAAGATCGGTCTAACCCTGCCCTCCCACATAGTCCTCTATTTTTCTTTCATTCATGAGCCTACCTAAGAGTCCCCTAATGCATCTTCCTCTACCACCATCACTGGGAGCACGTTCCACAGACCCACAACTCTCTGTGTAAAGAACTTACCTCTGACATCCCTCCCTTATACTTTTCTCTAATCACCTTAAAATTATACCCTCTCATGTTAGCCATTACTGCTCTGGGAAAAAGATGCTGGCTGTCCATTCTATCTGTGGCTCTTCTCATTTTAAACATTTCCATCAAGTCACCTCTCATCCTTCTTCAGTACAAAGAGAAAAGCCCTAGTTCAATCAAGCTTTCTTCATAAGACATGTTCTCTGATCCAGGCAACATCCAGGTAACTCTTCTCTACCTCTTCTCTAAAATGCAGCAATCAGAACCAAACACAATACTCCAGGCAACACACACAAAATGCTGGTGGAACACAGCAGGCCAGGCAGCATCTATAGGAGAAGCACTGTCGACGTTTTGGGCCGAGACCCTCAGTCCTGACGAAGGGTCTCGGCCCGAAACGTCGACAGTGCTTCTCCTATAGATGCTGCCTGGCCTGCTGTGTTCCACCAGCATTTTGTGTGTGTCGTCTGAATTTCCAGCATCTGCAGATTTCCTCGTGTTTGCACGATACTCCAAGTGTAATCTAACCAGTGTTTTATAGAGCTGCAATATTACCTTTTGGCTCTTAAATTCACTCCACCAATGAATGAAGGCCAAAACACCATATGATAACCATTCCATCAACTTGTGCAGCAAATTTGAGGGATCTATACACTTGGTCCTTCTGTTCCTCCACATTGCTAAGAATTCTACCATTAACCTTTTACTCTGTCTTGAAGGTTGACCTTTCAAATTGAATCACTTCACTTTATTAATTTTAACTCCATCTGCCAGTTTTCAGTTCCATTCTGCATCATGTCAGTGTCCCATTGTAATCTTCTAACTACATACAACACAACCAATCTTTGTGTTATCTTCAAACTTATTAACCCACCCTTCCACTTCCTCAACTGTCATTTACAAAAATCACAAAGAGCAGGAATCCCAGAAAAGCTCCCTGTGGAACACTGCTGGTGACTAACCTCCAGGCAGAATATGTTTGATCCACTACCACCCTATGTCTTCTGTGGGCAAGCCAGCTCTGAATTCACACTGCCAGGTTTCCTAGGACCCCATGCCTCCTGACTTTCTGAAGGAACTTTGTCAAGGGAGCTTTGTCAAATGCCTTATCAAAATCTAGGTCTAAAATCATCAGGACGGAAAGGCCTCAGCCCAAAACGTCGACTGTTTACTCTTTTCCCTAGATGCTGTCTGGCCTGCTGGGTTCCTCCAGCATATTGTGTGTATTACTGGTCATCCTCCTGTTCTTCATGTACGTGTAGAATGCCTGGCAGTTTTTCTTAATCCTCCTCGCCAAGACCACTTCAAGCTCAGATCTTGGATTTCAGATTTCAGATTCAGTTTTATTTATCATATGTACATCGAAACATACAGTGCAACATGTTATTTTCATTAACAACCAGAACACCCAAGGATGTGCATGTTGTCACACATTCCATAATGGTCAGCAGAACACAACAAACAATGAAGCAACAACAATGATACATGCTCTGTTCCTCTTCCCTCCCACTCACCCATGCACAGAGTCATTAAGGCCATGACAGGCCATTTTCTTCGGTCTCCTACGGATTCATGGGAATTGCAGACACTAGGTCCCTGTAGCCATTTCCGCTCAGTGACAAGTATACTCCAAAGTGCACCACCTCACACAGCAAAACTGACAAGGCTCTGGAACATCTGTGGAATTTGGTGCCATGAGCGGCTGCGGAGGCCAAGTCATTGGGTGCGTTTAAGGCAGAGATAGACAGGTTCTTGATTAGCCAGGGCATCAAAGGGCAAAGAGAGAAGGCAGCGGAGTGGGGATGATTGGAAGAATTAGATCAGCCCATGATTGAATGGTGGAGCAGACTTGATGGGCCGAATGGCCTACTTCTGCTCCTATATCTTATGATCTTCTGGTCTTATATGACTACACTGCATGGTGACTTTAAACAAAACTACAAGAGGGAATCGTTTATTCCGAATGTCAAAATAAAGATGGAGAGGTTTAGCAAAATTCAAGTTAGAGTTTAATTTGTATGTAAACTTATAAATTTTCAAGCAATTGTTTTGTGAATTATGGGAAGACTATAGAAAAGTGGTTTACCAGGGTACAGCTTGGATTAGTGGGTATGTGCTATAAGCAGAGGTTGGACAAACTTAGACTGTTTTTTTTTTGGAACAACACAAGCTGTTTGAGAGCTGATTGAAGTTTATAAGATTGTGAGAAGCACAGATCGAGCAGATGGCCAGTATCTCCTCATCCAGATTCAGGAAGTTTGGGTGGAACTCTAATGTAGCGGTTAGCCAGTGACCCAGTGTTCAATCCCACCACTGTATGTAGAGTTCGTACGTTCTCCCCGTGATTGCATGGGTTTTCTCCAGGTGCTCTTGTTTCCAACACATACCGTTTGGAGGTTGATCTCTCATTGGGTATAATTGGGCAGCATGGGCTCATTGGACCAGAAGAAAAGAAGTCTCATTCTGGAGGGCAGGCATTTATGGTGAGAGGAGTAAGTTCAAAGGAGATATATGGAACAAGTTTCCATTTTACACAGAGTCTCAGATTCATTTATTGATCTTGTGTACCTGGAAACAAACAGTGAAATGCATTGTTTGCATTAACAACCAACACAACCTGGGGACGGACGCAGGCGATGACACACATTCTAATAGCAACACTTGCATATCCACAATGCTCAGCAGATCAACTCAGAATGCAACAAGCAACATAACAACAGCAAATCCAACCTCTTTACTTGCTCCCACTCATGTATGTACACAGTCCTCCAAACCCAGCACAGGCTGTCTCTGCCCTCCAGCCTCCAGCAGGCTCATGGATTTGCTGTCACTGGTGTTCGACTCAGGGCTCCGGGTTCCCTGGAGTGTGCTTCCATGAGTGTTGAAGAAGGCAAGTCTGACGTAGGCATTTATGATGCTCTTTGATAAGCATATGGATATGCAGAGAATAGAGTGACATGGACATTATGTAGACTAATGAAGTAGTTTAGCTAAACAGTTAATGATTTCAGAAAAACATGGTAAGCCAAGGGGCCTGTATCTGTGCTGCATTCTCCAATGTTCTTTGTTTCCCAGCTCAAATCTAACAATTGTCTTTGACCCCTTTTGTACTTTTATCCCTCCTTTCATCAGCACTGGCGGCCCTCCTCCTTTCTTTCCTTCCCTATCTTTGCTGGAAAATGTAAGAACACTTAATGTCCAATTGTTCTCCTTCCTTCAGACAAGTTTCTATTATTGCAGCAACATAATTCTCCCATCTGTGCCTATAGCTTACTAACTTTATTTACCACACTCCACACATTCGTGTACAGACAGAGTTAATTGCACACCATCTGCCAGAAGCGGAACTTCCTGATGGCCAAATATTTTAATTCTGATTCGCATTCCCGTTCTGGTGTGTTCTTATGCACCAAGATGAGGCCACCCTCTGGGTGGAGCAAAACCTTATATTCTACCTGGTACCCTCCAATGTGTTGGCATGAATTTTGATTTCTCCTTCTGGTGAACAAATCTCTTTCCCACCCTTCCTCTATACCTCAGTCTGACATTTCACTTCTTCCCACTGCCTATTACCTCTTCCTGAGTCCTCTTCTCCTTCCCTTTCTCCTACGGTCCACTCTCCTCTCCTATCAGATTCCTTCCTCTCCAGCCCTTGACCTTTCCCACCCACCTGGCTTCTTGTATCACCTTCCAGCTACCCTCCTTCCTCTCCCCTCACCTTTTATTTTGGACTTTTCCCCTATCCTTGTCAGACCTGAAGAAGGGTCTCGACCCAAAATGTTGACTGTTTATTCTTTTCCATAGAAGCTGCTTGACCTGACTTGCTGATTTCTACCAGCTTTTTGTGTGTGTTGCTTTGGATTTCAAGTATCTCCAGACTTTCTTGTGTTTGTGATATTGCATTATATAATTTTCACTGATCCTAGGAAAATACTTAGAACATAAGAATATAAGAAATGGGAGCAGGAGTTGGACATGTTGTTCATAGAGATAGCTCCCCCATTGTATAAGATAATGGCTGATCAGACCATAGACTCAGCTCCATCTACACACCTTTGCCCCATAACCCTTAATTCCCCTACTGTGCAAACATCTAACTCTGCATTAAAAATTATTTATTTATTGAGATACGGTGTGGAATAAGCCCATCCAGCTCTTTGTGACATGCCGCCCAACGATCCCTCAATTTAATCCTAGCCTAGCCATGGGACAGTTTACAATGACCAATTAACCCACTAACCAGTATGTCTTTGGACTGTGGGAGGAGACTGGAGCACCCGGAAGAAACCCACGCAGTCACTAGAAGAACGCACAAATTCCTTACAAGCAGTGGTGGGAATTGAACCCAGGTTGCTGGTACTGTAATGCATTGTGACACCGCGCTGACCACACGAAATATAATGAGGTAGCCTCTACTGCTTCCCTGGGTAGAAAATTCCACAGATTCAGTACTCTCTGAGAAAGAACAATTCCTCCTCATCTCCGTCAATTCCCCTGAATCTCAAAGCTATGCGTCCTAGTTCTAGTCCAACTAGAGGAAACAACTTTTCTACCTCTATTTTATCAATCCCTTTCATATCTTTATATGTCTCTATAAGATAACTTTCTTATTCTTCTGATTTCCAGAAAGTATACTCCCAGTAACACAAACTCTCCTCATTGGCTCTCCTTAGGAGTCAATCTGGTGAACCTTTTTTATAATCTTTTCCCCTGTTTCCTGTAGTAATCTGGGGTATATTCCTTTCAGCTCAAGAAACATATGTATCCAAATGATTGACAAAAGCTCCAACACTGTGTCTTTCTTAACTCTACATGTTCCAACACATTAGCCTGTTCTACGCTGACCTCACATTCCATAAAGTCCCTCTCGCTGATGAACACCAAAGCGAAGTATTCATTAAGAACCTCACTTACCTCCTCCTGTTCCAGGCACATGTTTTTGCCTTTGTTCCTGAGTGATCCTCTCCTCACTCTTTTTCTTCAAATATGTGTGGAATTCCTTGGGGTTTTCCTTAATCCAAGGTATTTTCATGTCCCCTTCCAGTTCTCTTAAGTCTCTGCTTAAGCTCCTTCCTGGCTACCTTATAATAATCAACAACCCTGTCTGACTTTTACTTCAGAAATGTTAAAGTATGCTTACATCTTCCTCTTGACAAGATGTTCCAGCTCTCTTGTCAACCATGTTCTACATCCTTTTACTGTCTCAGTGGGACAAAGCAGTCCAAAACCTCATGTATATGCTCCCTAAACAACCTCCATATTTCCACTGTATGTTTCCCTGAAAACAGCTATTCCTAATTTATGATCCCAAGTTCCTGCCTAATACCATCAAAATTAGCCTTCCCACAGTTAAATATTTTCCCATATTGTCTGCTCCTTTCCCTGTCCATGGTCAGGGAGTTGTAGTTACAAGGTGAAAGGTCAGAATAATTATTCCCAGAATGTGGGGGTGGGATCTAAAACCTGAGGGTGTAATTTCAAAGTGAGAGGGGAAAGGTTTAATGTGGAACTAAAGCAAAACTTTTTCCATATAGAGGGTATGTGTATATGGAACAAACTGCCAAGTGAGATGGTAGAGCTGGGTAAAATTACAATGTTTGAAAGGTATTTAGGCAGGTACATGAATGGGCAGGGTTTAGAGGAATATGTGCCAAACAAAAGCAAATTCAACTAATTTATAAACATGAAAGATTCTGCAGGTACTAGTTCTGGTTCCAGAGCCACACACACAAAATGCTGGAGGAATTCAGCAGGTCAGGCCGCATTCATGAAAATGCCTGAACAGTCATTTTTTTTTTCAGGCCGAGACCTTTCTTCAGGACTGAGAAGGAAGGGGAAAGACACCAGAATAAAAAGCTAGGGGCAGGAGAAGGAGGATAGCTAGAAGGTGATAAGGTGAAGCCAGGTGGGTTGGAAAGATAATGGGCTGAAGAGGAAGAAATCTGACATGAGAGGAGAGTGGAACATAGGAGAAAGGGAAGGAGGCGCAGATCCAGGGGTAAGTAATAGGCAAGTGCAGAAAGGTAAAAGGTCAATGTGGGGAGCAGAAGAAGCGGGGAGGGGGAGGGAATTTTTTTTTTAACAGGACGGAGAATTGGATATCCATGCCATCAGGTTGGAGGCTATCCAAACTGTACAGGTGTTGCTCCTCCTAACTTAGACTAATTTAGGTCGTCAACTTGGCCAAAGGGCCTGTTTCCATGCTGTATAACTACTAATTCATGAAAACTTGTTAGCATATAATTACTATAATCTTAGAGTTGAATATACAATTCAATATGTGGCTGCATAATTTGTCTTAAGACACATATTTGACTAAGGCTAAAATATTAATCAGCTAACTTATACATTTCCAGATGATTTTTAATAATTATTTCATTTCAAAAGTAAATAACTGGAGATTTTTAGAGATGACACTGTAAACTGTGCAGGTCACAAAACATTTGACTTTAATCTAATTGCAAAATTCATGAACAATATTCTTTGTATAGATCATTGTTCAATTTTGCAAATATTAATCTTGAGACTTAAGATTAGAAATATTTTAAAATTAGTAGATGGCTAAAAAGTAATTCTAGCAAATGAATTTAAAAATTCAGATTCTGCAGTTCTTTCTAAAGTATTTCCATTGATTAGAAGTAAGTGTAAACTTACATTTTATTTCCATTTATTCCCAGATTTCCAATCCTAAATTTTGGGAGTACAAAGTACAAATTTTGTGTGTGCCTATAAGAATCAAAGGTAAAGTTAACAGGTGTGGGAAACTTTGGTCTTCAAGAGATATTGAGGCCCTGTTTAATAAAAAAAAAGGAGATGCATTGCAGGTATAGACAGGTAGGAACCAAAGGATGTTTATGGAGTTTAAGAAATGCAAGAAAACACTTAAAAAATGAAATACGGAGGGCTAAAAGAAGGCATGAGGTTGCTCTTCCAGACAAGGTGATGGAGAATCCTAAGGACTTTACAGATATATTAAGAGCAAAAGGATACCAAGGGACAAAGCTGGTCATCTGGAAGATCAGAATGGTAATCTATGCATGGAGCCAAGAGAAATGGGGGAGACCTTAAATGGATTTTTTGCATCTGAACTTGTCTGGGAGACAGACAGAGAGTCTATGAAAGTGAGGCAAAGCAGCAGTGAATTCATGGACCCTATAGAGATTACAGAGCAGGGCTTGACAAGATGTTCCCTCAGACTATGTGGGAGGCAAGTACAGAAATTGCAGGGGCCCTTGCAGAAATACTTAAATCATTCTTAGTGACAGGTGAAGTACAGGAGGATTGGAGGATAGCTAATGTTGTTCCACTGTTTAAGAAAAGCTTCAAGAATAAACCAGGAAATTATAGACCAGTGAGCCTGACATCAGCAGTGGATAAATTATTGGAAAGTATTCAATTGGACTGGATATAGTAGTATTTGGATAGACATGGACTGATTAAGGCTTTGTGCAAGGTAGATTGTGTCCACCCAATCTTAGAGAGTTGTTAGAGGAATTTATCAGGAAAGTTGGTGAAGGCAAGGGATTGGATGTTGTCTACATGGACTTTAGCAAGGCCTTTGACAAGGTCCTGCATGGGAGTTTGGTCAAGAAGGTTCAGTCACTTGGCGTTCAAGATGAGGCAGTAAATTGGATTAGATACTAGCTTGGAGGGATAAGTCAGAGAGTGGTTGTAGATAGTTATCTCTCTGACTGGAGGTCCATGACTAGTGATGTCCTGCAGGGATCAGTGTTTGGTCCATTGTTGTTTATCATCTCTAGCAAAGTTCTGAATGATAATATGATTAACTGGATCAGCAAATTTTGGCTGTCACCAAGATTGGGGCACAGATGACAGCAAGGAAGACTATAAAACCTTGCAATGGGATCTGGACCAGTGGGAAAAATGGGTAGAAAAATGGCATATGGAATTGAATGCAGACAATTGTGTGGTGTTGCACTTTGGGAGGAAAAACCAGGTGAGTGGCAGGGCACAGAGGAGCGTGGTAGAACAAAGGGATCTGGGAATACAGATCCATAATTCATTGAAAGCAGCACCATAATTAGATTGAGTCTTAAAGAAAACTTTTGATACATTGACCTTCATAGATCAATATATTGAGTACAGGAGTTGGAATGGTGTGCTGAAGTTGTATAAACATTGGTAAGGCCTAATTTGGATCATTGTGTGCAGTTTTGGCCACCTACCTACAGGAAAAATATCAATAAGATTGAAAAAGTGGAGAGAAAATTTACAAGGATGTTGCCAGAACTTGAGGGCGTGAGTGAAATGGAAAGGCTGAAAAAATGAGGGCTTTATTCCCTAGACCATAGGAGAATGAAGGTGGATTTGATAGTGGTATTCAAAATTATGAGGGATACAGAGAGGACAAATGCAAGCTAACTTTTTCCACTGAGGTTGGGTGGAACTACAGTTGGAGGTCATGGGGCTATGGGTGAAAGGTGAGCACGAGGGGGACTTCTTCTCTCAGAGGGTGGTGAGATTGTGGGACAAGCTGCCAGTGCAAGTGGTGAATGTCCAACAGTTAAGAGAAATTTGGATAGGTACATTGATGGGGGGTTATGGAGGGCTATGTTCCGGGTGTAGGTGTAGGAATAGGCAGATTGCCATGAACTAGATGGGCCGAAGGACCTATTTCTATGCTGTAGCATTCAATAGCTCTTTGAGTCTATTGATTCACCTACTAATTCACTTCACCATAAGGCTTCAAAGAATTACAGGTTCAGGTTCCAGAGCAGGTATCTGAGCATAGGATCAGGTAGTACTGAAGGGTTGTAATAACATCAGGTATGTTGTCTTTCCAATTTAATATTATCATTCAGCTTGTGCTATTAGTACAGATCACAATTTACTCCTTAACCACAAGACTTTGTGTGAGTGTCCTGTGCTCAAACTGAAAGTTAAACTGAGTACAACAGTGCCACAACTTCAAAAATATTTAATTGCCTCTAAGGCATCTTGGGACATTCCAAGATTGTCAAAGGTGCAATAATAATGCCACGTTGTTCTTTTAGTTTGCCTTCCCTCTGCGAGGTCCTGTAGATGACTAGCAGATCACAGATCACAGAGTCACAGATGACTCATCTGTGTTAGTTAAATAAAATATTATTGAGTCAGATATAATGAGTAATATGATACGATGAACAAGTCGAGATTCAAGATTCATAATTGTTTTATGTCATTTTCTGTATACAAGTGTAAGGAGAATTGTTACTCCGGATCTGATGCAGCACAGAAAAATGCAAAAGATAAAGAACACAATAATAATTAAAACACACACAGTCGATATAAATACATAAGATAGCTTGGATACATAAGTTGATTGTGATTCTATAAAGTGACGTTAGGCTGTACATAAGGTCGGTGCAGGCACGAAGGGCTGTATGGTCTACTTCTGCACCTATTGTCTATTGTCTATTGTGACCAATGGGAAATAATAAAGTAGTGGTGGAGTTAGTGGGTGGAGGTGTTGATCAGATTTACTGCTTGGGGAAAGTAACTGTTTTTTGAGTCTGGTGGTCCCAGATGCTATGTAGCCACCTCCTTGATGGGAGTGGGGCAGACAGTCCAGGAGCAGGCTTGTGGGATCCTTCATGATGTAAATGGCCCTTTCCTGGCACCTTTCTGTATATATGACCTTGATGGCAGATAGGCTGGTGCCACTGTTGTCTACCTGATGCAGTGTCTTTGCGTCTGCCAAAGTGCCAAGCAGTGATACAGCAGCTTCGGATGCTTTCTATTGCACATCTGTAGAACAACGTCAGTATGGATATACAAAGTTCAGCTTTAGAAGGTAGAGGTGTGGTGATCTTTATTGCTCTGGGACCAAGAGAGATTGTGTGAGATGTGCTCTGCCATCAGTTATAAAATGAACAGATTTCATATTAGCAACAGGAACTGTTAAATAAATCCTGTCATCTCGCTTCTGTTCATTGATAGTATGCGCATAAAGTCGTCTATGCAACTGGAAAATGCCGTTTAATGTACTCAAAGCGCCGGCACTGCCGGTCCTGCACAGGCGTAGTGAGTGTCAGAAGGAAGCAGGTCGCGCAGGCGCGATGGCGAGCCAGGACCTGATGGAGGGCCAGGACCTCGGGCTTGTGCGCAGGCGTAGTTTGGTCTGTGCTGGTCGGTGGAGAGTCGGAGGAGTGAGAGGCTGGTGTTAGTTGTTCTCGGCCTCACTAAGATGGCTCTTCGCATGAGCCATACGTTTCTGAGCGGCAGCTCGTGTTAGGATATAGTGTTGCTGCTGCTGCTTTGGAGACGGAGCTTTCACCGGTTGTTGGAACGATCCGGAGAGGGGTTTCCGCTGTAACCAAGCGACTAACAGCAGGCCCCGGGCTTTACCGGACTTGGTGGCTGGCTAGACGGTTACTACATTGCCTGGAGAATGGGAATCATATTCACCAAACTATGGAGACTCTTCAATCACCAAGGTGGGCCAGATCCCGATGTTATCGGGCTCACTGAACACATTGCTACTCAGCCAGTCAACTCTTTGGTCATTTGGTCTCGGCCAGTAATTTAGTTATCGCATCCTTAACTTGATTTCCAACTGAATATCTGCCACATGTAATTCACGCTGTCACTACATCCAGTGTATTAGATCCAATTTATTCAGTGTCACAATTTCAGATCCATTCTCTGTCATATTTCTATCAGATTAACGCAGTTTTGCTCGGTATCCGTTTTTTGGTATCTCCAGATTTTCAATGAATAATTCATCCCATTGAAATTTCATACTTGATAATTTACATCAGGCTTCCAGCATTACTCAAGTTGGAGGAAAAACACTATTAGCTAGACTGGGTTGTTTAAATAATGGGACATAATACTTTTTGCAATATGTACAGTTTGTGCATTTTATGTATTCTTAGTCCAGTGTCTAATTTTTCCCCGTGCCTTCCAGTGGTGAGTTTGAGCTTAAATCTTTTTTTTCCGCTCACAAAGCTTAATTTCATTTCTATGGCCTTTTTCTCTAATGTCTTCATATCTAATGACCCTAGAAAGAGTGCAATCAGTGCCTGTGTTTACTTGATGCTTGGTGACTTACATAGAACCTCTTTTCATATCATCCCATATCATTTCATTTCATATCATCCCATTTTACAATATCTACTTTATCCACTGCTATTTTTAAGAACAAGATGTCTATTGTTCTGCTAGGACTCATTTTTGAAAAAAACCTGTTCTTTTTGGGGATGGAGTTAAAAATCGTTTTATTTTTACAAAGTTTTCTATGATGTTTGTGACTGACACCATCTTATAGGTGCAAGTGCAGTTCAGTTAGACCACAGTACATCTAATTTGAGCATTCTGTGTCATGAGTTCAAATACATTGTGTTCTGTTTGTCTGCTGTGGAGCTAATTATTTATTTCTCTATTTATTGAGATACAGCATGGAATAAGCCCTTTCTGCCCTTCGAACTGCCCGCAAACCCCAATTTAATCTGAGCCTAATCACAGTATAATTTACTATGACTGATTAACCTGGGTCTTTGGACTATGGGATGAAACTGGAGGAAACCCACGCAATCACTGGGAGAATGCATACACTTCTTACAGACGGTGGCAGGAATTGAACCCGCGTCACTGGAGCTATAAATCATTGTGCTACAGTGCCCCCCTAATGTTAACTCTTGGGATGATTTGAATCTTTGCTTTTCCATGCGCATGGCATGAATTCTGAGTAACGATGTACAAGTCCTCCCCACTTACAGGGGCATTTTGATCAGCTAGGCAAGTGGGCTGAGGAGTGGGCAAATGGATTTCAATGCAGAGAAATGTGAGGTAATAACTTGTATACAACCCATACATACGAGCAAGTGGTTGGGAGACAGTGGGATAGATTTGCCAGAACAACTCTGTTCACAACTGCAGTTCAGCTTATGAACTGTTCACAAGGATGAATCGCTGTCATAATTTTGGGACGAGCCTGCTCGTGATTATTTGATGGTGGTTTCTGTGGTGAATGCACAGAACATTTTCAGCATTGGTTCTGTTAAATTCAGTTAATTTATAAATGTTTGGAGAGTTCCTGTATTTAGATAGGATGTTGACAGTGCAGCCCAGTTTTGGTATGCAGCTTGTGTTGTATAAATATATGGGACATTTTTTTCTTAATCCCAGTCGGAATGTTTCTTTCTCATTTAATGACTGTATTTTAAACATGGCACCTTTTGTACCGAATTCCAGATGACTTGGCCAAGTCCTCTGGCATTCCATAAAGTTGGTAGAACACTGTTCTATACTGAAATTGATGGCAAATGCTAATAGTAATAACATAAGAACAGTCTTATTTCATGCATTAGTATTTTCCAATAATAAATTTAGAAATGAGTCATAGAGTAATACAACATGGATACAAGCCTTCGGCCTCATGAGTCCCCGTCAACCAAGGTGAACAACCAGTTAATGCAAATTTCCTGCATTTGACCCAAATCCCTCTGAGCCAGGGATCCTCAGCCTGGGTTCCACAGTCCCCTTGCTTAATGGTATTGGTCCATGGCATAAATAAGTTTGGGAACCCTTGCTCTAAGCCCTGCTCCTCCAGTTATCTATCCAAGAGCTGCTTATATAAGAGGATTATACCTGCCTCAGTCACTACTGTTTGCTTGTTCCATATACTCACCATGCTCTGCGCAGAAGTTTAAGGTTCAAAATTACTGAGATGCGGACATGCAGAAATCGGCCCTTTGACTAACCCAGCAGACACTAAGATGTTACCCCTAACGTACCTCTCCTTTCTCACCTGAAATCTATGCCTCTTAGCTTTGGTCTTCTCTATCTTGGAGAAAAGTATGTTCGCATTCACCTTATCTATGCTTGACTTAATTTTAAACATTTCCGTAGGTTGCCTCTCATTCTCTGTTCTAAATAATGAAGACCTAGCTTGGCCACCCTCTCCCTATAACTCAGATCCTCTAGTCCTGGCAACATCATCATAAATTTTTTTCTGCACCCTTTCCAGTTCAACCACATCTTTCTTATAACATGGGGGTGGCCAACCTATGGCGCATTAGATGATCAGAAGTGGCGCATTGCACCCCAGTGATAATAAAAAAGTAAGCCTACTCATGCAAAAAGTATTAACCAAAAACTGATTTATAGAAAAAAATCTATAACAGGAATTCAAGTAGCTTAGAGCTAGAAATGGCTTTTACTGAGAATAAATCTAAAACTTAGCAATTATTTTTTAGCAATTTTATTATTTCATGCATATCTTTTGGCAAAAGTCATCTTCTTTCACATTAATCTGTTTTCAATTTTAAAAAAACGTTCAATGAGTCAAAAAAGGACTTTTGTTCTGCAGTTGTTCCATAACTGTTCAATACACGTTTGATACTTGTTTGACCCTGAGACGCCAGGCGTCTGCATCAGCGATGTGTTGCAGGTTTTTGTCAGTCAGTTTACAGTTGACACGTGCGCTACGGAGTTGTTCTTTGTTCATCCTTTGCGAACGTTTGCAGTTTTGTACTTTTTCGAAAATTAAGCCTTGTTTTTACATTCACAGTGCAAAAAAAAGCAGAAAGTGACAGTAAGCATGAATTCAATGAACAGTGGGAAAATGAGATGCTTATAGCGTGTCTGTCAGGTAAACCGTTGTGCATTGTGAAAGCACTTTCTCACGTAATAGAAGACATTATCTTAATAGACAGTATAAAACACAGCATCAGACTGAAATAGAAGGAAAACTGAAGCTAGTGCTTGGGGTCTGAGTTACGGAAAGAATATGTGATTAAGAAAAAAGAAGAAATCAAAAGAAGACAAAATATATTAAAAGTCCCATTAAGTTAAGTAATGTTTATCTTGTTTTTATATTAAATCAATATATCATGTGAAGATGCTAAATATGTCTATATTAACATATTTTTTCAAGAACTTAATGGGGATACAAGAGTTGTATGGTGCATCTGAACTCGTGCGTGAAAAAATTAATGCATGGAATGTAAAAGATTGGCCACCCCAGCTATAACATAATGACTAAAACTACACAGTACTCCAAATGTGGCCTTGCCAATTGTAATACAACGTTTAGACACCTATGCTCAATGCCCTAGCTGGTGAAACAGATGTCCTATATGCCTTTTCACCATTCTCTTCACCTTTGTTGTGGCTTTCAATCAACAATTGACGTGTACTCCTGGGCCCCTCTGTTCCATTACACTCACTGGTGCCCCACCATTTATTATACGTGTTCTACATTCGTTAGACTTTCCAAAATGCATCACCTCAGACTTACCTGTGTTGAAGTCTGAGGTTAATTTTTTTACAGGCATTCACAGTTAATACAAATAAATGCAATAGAGTCAATGCACAACCATGCACAGCAAAGACAGACAAACAACCAATTTGCAAAAGATGACAAACTAAGCACAAAAAGAAAAAAAAACACAAAATAATAAATATTGAGAATATGAGCTGTAGAGTCCTTGAAAGTGGGTCTATGATTTATGGAATCATTGCAGTATTATGGTGAGTGAAGTTATTGCTCCAAAGTCTGATGGTTGAGAGGTAATCACTGTTCCTGAATGCTGTGGGATTTTAGACTCCTCTACCTCCTTCCTGTTGGCAGCAGCGAGAAGAGAACGTGGCCTAGATGGTAGGTTTCCTTGATGATGGATGCTGTGACAACGTTCCTTGTAAATGTGTGGGTTTTACCCATGATGGACTGGGCTGTATCCTTACTTTCTGTAAGCTTTTCTGTTCAAGGGCATTGCTGTTTCCATACCAAGCCATGATGCCACCACTGCGCATCTGTGGAAGTTTGTCAAGGTTTTGGATGATATGTTGAATCTTTGAAGCTTATGAGAAAGTAAAGGCATTGCATGGCTTCTTTATAAGGGCATTTATGTGCTGGACCCAGGACAGATCCTCTGAAATAATAATGCTGAGGAATTTAAAGTTGTTGACCCTCTCCCTGATACCCTGATGTGGACTGGCTCATGGATCTCCAGTTGTTGTCTTCCTGTGGTCAATATTCAGGATCATTGAGAAGTTGTGACACCACCATGCCAGATTTCCAATCTGTCTACTCTATACTGAATCATCACCACCTTTGATTCGGCCAACAACAGTGCTGCCATCTGCAAATTTAAATATGGCATTGGAGCTGGGCTTAGCTTCACGGTTATAATTGTGAAAGCGAATAGAGCAGGGGGCTAAGCATGGTGCACCTGTGCTGATCGTGATTGTGAAGGAGATGTTGGCGAGTGAGAAAATTGAGGATCTGGTTGCACAAGGAGGCATTGAGGCCAAGATCTTGGAGCTTATTGATTAGTATTGAGGCCAAGATCTTGAAGCTTATTGGTTAGTGTTGAGGGGATGATGGTATTGAATTCAGAGTTGTAGTCAATGCAGAGCATCCTGATGTATGTATCTTTACCATCTAGATATTCCAGGATTGAGTGAAGAGCCAATGTAATTGCATCTGCTTTTGGCCTGTTGTGATGGTAGGCAAATTAGAGTGGAAGTTGCTTAACTAGCTTTTCCTGGATACCATATGACCTAAACTCACAGACAAGCCTACCATAGAAACATAGAAAATATACAGCACAATACAGGCCCTTCGGCCCACAAAGCTGTGCCGAACATGTCCGTACCTTAGAACTACCTAGGCTTTACCCATAGCCCTCTATTCTTCTAAGCTCCATGTAGCCATCCAGGAGTCTCTTAAACAATCCTATCGTTCCATGCAGGTACTTGATGAAGGCTTCGCTGAAGTCCACATAGATAACATACACTGCTCTACGTTCATTTACCTTTTGGGTATCTCTTCAAACAAACTTGAATTCTTTCTCAAGCAAGACGTCCCCTGCCATGCGGACTGCTCCTAATCACACTAGGTCTGTCCAAATGTTGGTAGATTCTGTCCCTAATAATTCTCTTCTGTAACTTCCCCACAACTGAAATCAAGTTGACCATGCTGTAGTTTCTTGGCTTGTCCTTGCAACCCTTCTTAAACAAAAGAACAACATTTGCCCCCTTCCAGTCTTTGGTAACTTCACCAATGACTAATACAGAGCTCATAGGAAGAACGATTATGCTTGGTTTATGCTTATGAGGAGAAATAGAAAGAAACAGCTTTCTTTATACTGTCAGTTATAAATTACTAATTGTTTGTGCTGCTCGTATTTTTAATGCGTAATACTATCAGTTTTTGGTGAATAATGATTGAGAGTTTTTGATTGTCCATTAATCGATTGGAACAATAACTTCAAGTAACTAATCTTATTAACTTGTTACTCTTCATGGAACACAGTAAACCTGAAGGAATGAAAATCAAACATAAAAGTGCAGATGTTTTCTACCTGAAGTAAAAACAAAAAAGAAACTTGGAAACACTCAGTAGTTTAGATATATTTTTCCCCAATTATGACGAAAAGTCTATGACCTGAAAAGTTTGCCCTCTTTCTCTTTCCACAGACATTTCCTGACCTGTTGAATGATTCCAGCATTTTTTGTTTAAAACCCCAGGTTTATTACATGCAGATGGTCACACATGCAGTTTCACAAGATGAGAAGTAGCCAGTAATACCAAAGTTATATTTATACCTATTTTTATGATAACCCTGTCTTTGCCTTGTCAGAAATTTAATGTTGGATGACTTCTTAAATACCTTGATAGGATCTTGTATCTTACTGTCTATCTGCATTGAACTTCCACTGTAGCTGTTACACTTCATTCTGTTATTGCTTTACTCTGTGCTCCCTCAGTACACTGTGTCATAAATCGATCTGTATGAACTTTATGCAAGACAAGCTGTTCACTGTATCTTGGTACATGTGACAGTAACATTCCAATTCCTGGTGCAGTGGAGTTGTATTCCACATGTTACACTGAAAATTATGTGAAAGCATCTGCAGAAAGCTGTGATTTATGTTTGCTTTAAGGTCAACCATGTCTCATTCAAGACCATTTTAAAAAGTTCAGTAAGCTTCCTTCAACTTCTTGTTGAGCTTGAACTCATCTTAATTTATAATCTGAATTTGAAAGCAAGTCTTGTATTTAAGTAGCACTTTGTAACTCCCAAAATCCACTGAAACACCTTGAATTGTGGGGGAGAACCAGCATCAGAATCAGGTTTATTATCATTGAGGTAATCCATGAAATGTGTTGTTTTGCAGCAGCAGGTGTTAATATGTTGAATGTGTAGCTTCAAGCTCTTGTACCTCATCTGTTTATGGTAGCAATGAGAAGAGGCCATGTCCTGGATGGTGTGGGTACTTCATGATGGATGCTGCCTTCTTGAGGTATCACCTTTTGAAAATTTCCCAGTTTCCCCTACCTACAGTCCCTAATCAATTCCTTGGTCTTTCCGAAGTTGTATACAAAGTTGTTATTGCGACACCACTCAACCAGCTGACAGATCTCACTCCTGAGCATCGCCTTGTCTGCCAACAATAGTTGTTTCATTTGAAAATTTTGAAATGAAAAGATAGATTCCTTTTGAGCTGTGCCTGGGTACACAGTCAGGAGCATAGAGAGTGTCAAGTAGTGGTCTAAGCTCATATCCTTCAGGTGAGCCTGTGTTGATTGTCAGCGAGGAGGAGATGTTATTTCCGATCTGCACTAGCTGTGGTCTGCTGATGAGGGTGTCAAGGATCCAATTGCAGAGGGGCGTACAGAGGCCCAGGTTTTGATATTTATTGATTAGTATTGAGGGGATAACGGTGTTGAATGCTGTGCTGTAATCAATAACAGCAGCCTGTCGTAGGTGTTTCTGTTGTCCAATTAATTTGCACTAGCAGACCTGAATAAACAGCTGTGTGTTTATGGCTGTATAATTAATTTTATAATGCTGATAGTGAATCAGGAATTAGTAATAAAGTTGTCTTTAGGAATTTAATTGTGTAATTTCCATTTTGTCTGAATAGAATGCTTAAAAAATGAGAACAATGGAAAAACAGATCTGATAGTATGTATAAAAACACAAAATGCTGGAAGAACTCAGCAGGCCAGACAGCATCTATGGGAGGAGGTAGTGACGACGTTTCGGCCCGAAACGTTGTCACTACCTCCTCCCATAGATGCTGTCTGGCCTGCTGAGTTCTGCCAGCATTTTGTGTTTTTATTTATTTCCAGCATTTGCAGATTCACTCATGTTGCCCTGATAGTATGTATATTTTATTTTAAAATATTATGGCAGAATGGGAAGATAAGTGCCAATTTTATTGAACTTGTGGTTTATTGATGACAATATTTTAATAGTTTAGTTTTGGCAATAAAATGTGTAGATAGATATAGAGTGCTATTGGTGTTGAATGATAAACACTTCGTATTACAAAAGTATCATGGGGCTAGACTTCTCAGCTGCACCACATGGCTGATAGTTTATACAAGTAAACCACTAAGTGGCACTAATAGCATAGCTTGCAGAAAGAGTAATGGATAATCCAATTTTATAAATGTTACATAAACCATTTGGATAGATGTGTTGATTTTTTTTTTATTTTCAATATCCATTGTTAGCAACATCAGTCTTGGATCAGTTCTTGTATGGATCATCTAGGTCAAGGGTTCCCACCCTTTTTTACGCCATGGACCCCTACTGTTAACCGAGGGTCCGTGGACCCTAGGTTGGGAACTGTTGATCTAGTTCTTCAGCCACATAAATTCAATATCAATTATTTAACTTTAGTGTCTGATACCTGATATTTAGGTAAAGCAAGGATGTTAATCTTTAGACAGTTTAGTACTATTAGTTAAAGTGAAATTAACATCTATCAAATGGTAGGGCATTATTAAGAATTTAGTTTATTCCTGTTAATAGGGTAGTTTTTTTTAACATATTGAATTAGGAGGAATTCCTGGGTTACCTAAGGGTTCTTGAGAACTTTCTGTGAACCGACTTTTCTATATGACAGTGTAGGTCAGTAAAT